>NW_027176262.1:3807837-3952837 GCF_023349555.1 Cebidichthys violaceus | reverse complement strand
TTTATTCACAATTTACATGTTTAAATGTGTTAATTATCTAAAGAATTAGAAAAGCCCCCCCCCCCCCACAACACAGACATATTGGCATTTAAAGAAGGAATGCTGGTGTTTACAAAAATAAGACATGCTGCTCTTGAACTATCATTTAAACATAGACGGTCTTACTGGTTTATTTCACAGCCACTACGTTGCGTTGTGCTCTAGACATCCACAAATATTGACTGCCCGACAGGATGAGCTGATATTACATTCAGGGTGTATTCACACACTGAGACTGTTGACAGACGGGTGTCTGCGTACATACATGTACTTCACACATTGATGTCTGAACCTGGCTGTCATTAACAGCCTGTCACTGAGCTGTAGTCACTGAAGTCTTTTTGTTATTTCCCCCGAACGACTCAATGCCGTTCTCACCCTCACTTCCCTCTGGTCTCCCGTCAGGTAGTGTCCTTGGTGGATTGCGTGTCTGGAGAACTGTCTTCTAATACAAGCAGCAAGACAACTTAACTTTCAGGTAAAAACGTTTTTTTTGCTTTTAGTTGTTGTTTGGTTGTTATGAAAAACTGTAAACTCTTGGGCTTTGGTAGCTCCAGGTGGAGACCAACTGAAATATTTTTAGTCTGAACCAGCAATCAGCAGTAAAAAAATGTTTTTGATTTTATCTCTGTCAGCTCTTTCTTTTCCCACAGCCATTTCACACAATATACATCTAGCTGCAACTGTTGTACTGCATTCATCTACGCAACTTACATGCTGGCTTTCCACATGCTCTACAGCCTCTTCATCCGATCTTCAGAGCAACAGTCCTTCTCACCATGTCCAACCAGCTCAAGGAAAATCCCCATGAAGGGGCCTATATGTCCCTGATGAGAGGCTTTAGGGAGCTGGACCTCCGTGGCCCCTGTATTCCCAGTGACCTGCTGCTGACTGGAGACCATGCTTTTCCTTTAGCAATGAACAGCAAAGGCCAGGTCCTGATGGCAGCCTCTCTGTATGGCCGTGGGAGGATTGTGGTCCTGGGTCATGAGAGCTACCTGACCACCTTTCCTGCTCTGGTAGAGAACGCTCTGACCTGGCTGAGAGGAGATGGATCCGACAACGTGTCTGTGGGCGTCCACAAACACGTCAAGGGAGTCTCTGATAACCTCAGCAAATCCAGCTTCCAAGTCACAGTTGTTGGGGCCTTCAGTGAGAACCGGGAGGTTGGTGTGTACGTGACGGACGCCTACAGCGTCGGTGCAGACGTGGAGGACCTGGTGGCTTTTCTGAAAGGTGGAGGAGGAGTGCTGATAGCAGGGCAGGCGTGGAACTGGTCTGAAACACACTCTAAGGAGAACACACTGCTTCAGTTTGAAGGGAATAAGGTTTCTGGTGTGGCTGGGATCTACTTCTCTGACCATCGTGGTGAGGCAGAGTGCCTGCCTGTCTACCCACAGATCCCCTCCTCCTGGATGGCCGTAGTGTGAGTGTATAATGTACTTTTCATTTATTGCAACTTTTAATCCAAAAACCTCTCCACATATTTGGTCCTCCAGTTTACGATCGTAATAACACTATTGAAAATATGTTTAGTATATAATATAACAAATACAATATATAATAATTACATTATAATGTAATTACTTTTATAATAATATACTGACTGTTTGTCAGAATGTGTTTGTGGTTTAGACCAGGTTAGATTCTGGCCATGTTTTTCATGAATGTCAAATATCCGATAAAAACAGCACTATTCCAAAAAACAACTGTACTAAAAGTAAATATAATGCATCGCATATGGTTGTTCCTACTGTTATTTATTTGACTTTCATAGAGACACGAAATCAACCCATGAAAATGTTTTGATTATGAAAGAAAAAAGATGAAAATTGATACACGTAATTATAGAGACTCACCCACATAGTTGGTGTCTATCTTTCTCTTTCCTCTTTCGAATACAGGCTCGGAAAGGATTTTGAGGATGACTTGCAGTTCTTACTCCATGGGGTTTCAGACTTTGACCTCCAAGGTGGAATTCTAGCTTCTGAGGTTCTGGTCCACGGCCCGCTAGCCTTTCCCATCGGGACCACGCCCTCTGGACAAGCATTCCTGGCAGGAAGCTACTATGGGCAGGGACGAGTCATTGTGGTCTCACATGAAGGGCTTATTGGACGAGAGGTAGAGTTTACATCAGACTCACTCAATGTAGAATGTTTGCCTTCATAAGTTAAATAATAAAAATATGTTAATGTAGACTATAAAACAAGGTAGATAGTATGACAGTAATTATGATTACTCTGCCTATTTATATGATTTCATATTAACCTGCTGTTGGATGTTTCTAGTGTGCTACATCATGAGATGTGTGCTGATCTGCCTTTCTTGTAATAACTTCCTTTATCGCAGAAACTGGCTCCATTTTGGAAAAATGCTCTTCATTGGCTGGATGAAGGACGACAGGGGGTCGTTGGTGTCCAGCCAAATATCTCCCCCAATGTTCTCAGCAAGTCAGGGTTGAAGTGTGAGAAGACAAACTTCAGAAAAGACCTGAGCGTATTTGTGGTTAAAGCATACAGCGATGATCATATGGAGGAAATCCGCCACTTTGTGGCAGAGGGAGGCGGCCTGCTGATCGGTGGACACGCCTGGTACTGGGCACAGTCAAACCCTGGGAAAAACGAAATAACAGATTTCTCAGGTATGAGAGTGCACCGCCAAGATACAGGAAAGTTTGCTGTCTGGGTGCCTGCAGTGGTGGCAAGCACGATGACTATGGGTTGTGTTATGAAGTAGTTTACATCATGTTGTGTGATCGCATCCAAAGTCTTGGCCAGTCTTCATAGAGAGGGGAGAGATGCGATACTTTTTCACGATGGGGATAATGGTTCACTTTTTCAGACAGTTTCACCATGAAGGCAATTCATAGTATTGCATCTTGTTGTACGCATACAAAAGTACCACTAATAGTAGTTAGAGAATTTGAAACTTAGCTTAGCTTCTCACCTCTGCAGTGCTGGATTGTTGGTTTCGGAAAGTTACAGAACTTGTAGGCACAGTCCCTCAGAGTATACTGGTGCCATTCAGAGGCAACCAGCCGAATGACCACTGGAGTTCGTCATTGCAAAAGAAAGATGCCAAATGCAGGAGAGCAGGTGCTGCCCGGATAATTTGAATGGTTTAATGGAAGAAGAGTACATTTGCAGAGAGGCCAAAGTGCTGGGCAGCAGGAGGGTTGAAGCACTGGGCAATCAAAAATAAACTGTTGAGTGCTGGCTCAAGCCCAGGCCCAGATAATATGAATCTTAAAGCCAAAAGCCCACAGCAGCAGACCAACCACAAGAAGCCAGTGTAACCTGCTGCTTCAAATGACTGCTGGTGGTTTGTGCAAAACTCCTGTATATATACAGCAGCCACCCAAAGCAGGGTAATTAATCATATGAATTACAGCTGGTGAGGAAGTCTGGCAAGCACTAAGGACATCATGAGTCTAAAATGACTAGACTTTTAAAATACAAAAAAAGAAAATATCCAGAGACAGAAAAAGGTGTTTTGATGTCCACAAAGAGAACATATTTTTCATTAATAGGCCACTTTGCTTTTTATATGTAACAGGCCTGCATACACTTCAATCTAAACATTCTGCTAACCCACCCAGTCCCACAATAAGTTCATCAAATCGTGTTTGCTGGAATGTCTTTCAGGGAACAAGATCCTGAACGCAATGGGCTTGAGCTTGTTGGGGAAAACCGTCAGTGGAGGTTTACACAAGGCCCCCGTGCCAAGCAAGGCCATCAAAGACTCCTACCACTTTCGCCACCTCCTGCACCGCTTCGCCAGTCATGTATCTCACGGTGTGGAGCTTGACAAGCACGAGGAGGAGAACCTCAAAAGGCTGGGCACAGACTGCGTCACCTACTTGCACATGAAGGCTCATGACTGCCCCTCTTATAAGCAGGTGGTGTCCACCCTCACTGACATTGTGATGAAGGCGGGCATGCCTCAGGTGAGTTGGTAAAAATGAAATGAAAGCTTTCTAAATTCATTCCAGTTGAGCAGTGCAAAGCTGACATCCATCCAGATGTATTACAACAACATCTTTGGTAATTTTCTTTCAAGGTGTGTGACAGCTGTCCTGTGAAGAATGGCAAAGACCACCTACTCCTCAGTGTGGGGGCAGAGGTGTATAAGGTTTGCCCAGATCCTGATGCCCTGCTGCCCTACCTCATAAAGGATAACCCCTTGATGCCAGTCGTCTACAACCACAGAATCAAGATTAATGTCAACACAGAAGGTGAGACCTTGTTGTTGTGGACAAATATGCGAACTGTTCCAAAAACAAGTTACAACATACATGCAGAATGAGCACACTTGCAATACTTAGGTAGTATCCAAATGATTCTTGTAACCTAACAGTGGGTGTTGACCACACACTGCACCACAAGTCCTGTTGAATATAAGTATGTGTGTGTTTGTGTGTGTCAACAGGATTTGAGTGGATCAGTACAGGGCTCTTCCTGTCACCTGGTATGAAGACCTACGTTGCCATGCCAGCAGAGATTGTCAACAAAGACTGGAAGGTGCTGTACACAAATTAAGTTTTGTTGGTGGTGTTAATGTTGTGCCCCCAGTCGAGGTCCAGCCCACTCCTTGCATGCCCCTGTCCCTGTCCAGTGTGCGAAATACCCAGTGGAAATCTTGGGAACACATGCACACACTAGTAAGCTTTGCAAGTGACAAAAAATTGTCTTATGATTTTAGTGAACCCCTGTAATTTTGTTATTGAGACTTGCAGGGAGTCTGAAGTGTCAATCAAGGGGCCTTGGGGGTCCGAGCCCCCCCCCCGCCTATATTTCGCACACTGCCCCTGTCTCCAGCAACATTTCCCCACCCCAGTTCAACATACATTAATGCCCTCAACCACTAATGGTCCAGCTCATCCCTCCCCCAACATCTAACATCTAACAAAACCAAACCCCCATGGCTGCTGCGAAATTAAGTGAAGGAAACCACTTTTTGTCTTTAAATGCACTGCAGTCATTACCATTACCATTTCCATCTTTCCAGCATTTCATCCATTTATTTATATTATCAACTACTGGTAACAATCAGTAACACACATTCTTCCTCAGATCCAGATAGGCTGTCAAACAGACCAACTGAACACCGGAGAATTGAAGAGAGCGCCATGTGTTCACGAGCGATTCCCTGTAACCTCAGAGATGATGCAGGTGTGGAACCTGTGGGGGGGACTAATCTACCTGGTGGCTCCACCCAAAACAAAGGTGGAGGGGGTAGAGGTCATAGTGCAGATGGCTGTACCTGCGCCTTACTATAAATCCGGTGAGTCTGTGGTGGGTAACACACTGGTATTGGTCTGCTGATGTGTAAATCCTCATGGGGTAAATGGCAAATGTGTCGGTATATTGTTTATTAACTAACAAGGAGCACTCTAATAATGATATGGGTTTCAAATGGTTTATTGCATGATGGAACGAGAGCGTTAGATTTAAGAAGCGGAAAGGGGTCGTGGGATGAAGGGATGTAGGGATGTAGGGATGGGGGTCGAGGGATGAAGGGTAAGCGATGGGGGTTCAGGGATGAAGGGATGTAGGGTAAGGGATGAGGGTCAAGGGATGTAGGGTAACGGATGGGGGTCGAGGGATGAAGGGTAAGGGATGAAAGGGTATAGGGAAGAAGAAACAAGGAGGGTAGAGGGGGTCGTGGAAAGTTTGGAGGGGAGTGATGAGGGACCAGTGGCTGGTGGGATCGGGGGGAGTGGAGACTCTTGATTGGGGGCCGTCTCTTCCGAAGGTCTGGTGATGCAGAGTCCCCAAGAGACAGCTTCATTAAGACAGGTGGGCGTTCTGATGTTGTTCAGGTTGGAGCAGATGTAGGAGAGGTACGCGGGGGAAGAACAAAGGCCAAGCATCTTAATGATATGTTCGGGGATTCTTTGACTTGAAGCCGTGCAGGCGGCTTCGATGCGGAAGGAATGGCCCGAGTAACACTTGGGGAGTATTCCGGATCTGGATAAGATATGGTGAAAGTGGTGGTGAAACCAGGACCGTGTGGCCCCTTTGGACTTAGGTATAAGTCTAGTCGGAAGAGGTAGATGGGCTGAGGTGGACCGGATTGTTTGGTCTTGCTGCGTTTGAGGTGATAGACGATGGTGTTTGGAGGATGGATGGAGATATTGGACATGGTGGCATGTCGTGACGGATAGAGTTCAGAGTTTGAGTCAGTGAACTGAAGCCGAAGAAAGCCAGCAAGAACATGGACTCTAATACTTTGTCTGTGAAGGGAGACAGATAGCCTGAGAGGAGTGTACGGATGCAGCGGCTAAGGAGGTCTGAAGTGAGGGGCACACGTTTAGGTATAGGGTGTGATTCAGCTTTACGGAGACCTTTGAGTAGCATAGCGATGTGTGAGTGGGTTGAGGCTGGACATGGAGCCCCTAAGGACAGTTTCGTGAGATAGTTAATTCCGCTTATGTAGACCCGTATGGTGGAAGACTTGATCTTAAGGAGGGAATTGGCAAATGTAATGAAGTTCGTGAGGGTAAGGATGTCGAGTGATGGGAATGGAAGGCTGAGGGAGGTGTGGAAAGCTTTGAAGCTATTCCATCCGGTGAGGTATGATGAGAGTGTTCGAGGGGCAATGCTGTGGAGGATGGTATCTTGAGAGGCGGACCGGTGGCAATCATCTGAATTTCTGGAACGAGAAACGGGAAAGTGAATCGGCGATGGAGTTTTTGTGACCTGGGATGCGGGAGGCTTGGATGATGAACTGGTGCTGGGCTGAAACCAAGGTGAATGAATAGCATTATATCTAGACAATGTGACCGTCCTTTATTAATGATGTCCATGACAGCGCTGTTGTCTGAGTACATAGTGAAGGTCTTTTTGAGCCATTCATGCCCCCAAAAAATGGCTAATGGGATACATTTCGGAGATCGTGGAAGAAGGAGTGAGGGATGAGAATTCGGATGGCCATTTGGCTGTGAACATAGACGCCGCCAAAGCCGATAGAGGGTGCTACGTCTTCGAAAAGCTGGATGTCTTCCAGCTTGGTGATGTGGTCATTATAGAAGAAGGAGATGCCGTTCCAAGAGGACAGAAACTGGTGCAACAGTTTTAGCTCCGTTTTGTATGCTTTGACAATTGTGACGTGGTTGTGGAGATTTGCAGCGGAGATCAACTAATTGAGATAATTACACAGGCTGTAACAAGGGGTTTTGGCCAGTGACTCTGTCCAGGATTCCTGCTGTTGGAGCGGTCTGAGCAGCTGAGGTAGCCGGTCTCATGTTGGAAGATGCAAAGTTGGCCGAGGAAGTTGGGGCAGGAAAGGGAGGAGCGAGGAAAAAGGAAAGGATGCTGGGATGAAGGGATGCATGTGCTTGGGATCGTAGTGAAGACTGGGTAAACGAGACTGCTGGGTGAGATGTCCCTTGGGCAGTGAAAGTTTGTAGGGGGTGCAATATGACCCTCAGTCCAACAGAGGCTTTTCTGTTGGACTGAAGGAAGGGATTTTGCGCTGGGTGAGTGCGTTCTTCAGTTGGGAGACTGTCCACTTGGAAATGTGGGATGTATAGGGACTGTCGGAAGGCGAGGGACCGACGACTTCGGAGATGTCCGAGGATAGATGTCGGGAGCCGCGAGGAACGTGGATGGCTGTTCGCAGTCGAGGTTGCTGGCGGCAAAGGATGGTGGGAGGAGGTGGGATATCCGGGACTTCAGATGTTAGCTAATCTTCTTAGAAAGGAGTCATTGTTGGAAGGAGTGAGAAATACCTCCAGGTCAATGTTGCAAGGTAAGCGGTTGAGTTTTTTTGTTTTTGCTCGGGAATCACACGTTATGTGAAAACTGAGTCAAAGAGGAAGTGAACAGGTTCGTTGTGTTTAAATACATTGTACGGAGGAAATGAGCTGTGTTCGGGGTGTGGTCTTTGTACCAGAACTAAGTCTCTAAAACTAAATTTTATGCTGGGACAATTCAAGTGAATTAACTTCAGTTTACCAGTTGTCCATTAAAATGAATGAAAGCATACCTCAAACCAAAAACTTACAAAATAATTGTGTGTAATAATACATTTCTAGAAACAGATTTTCAAATACATCCATCCCCTTCTTCTTTTCAGGCGTGACAACAGCTGCTGAATGGACGTTGCTGCGCACATCTCCCTCACCTTGGGCAGAGTTAGAGTTTGAAAACATCATCCTCACTGTGCCATCAGACGCCATTCGGAGCCTGGATCAGCCTGATAAGTTGGCGGCCCATTGGGATGAGATTATGAGGGCCATCGCTGACCTGGCTGCCAAACCACACAAATTTCCTCGCAAAGAACGATTTGTAGCGGATGTGCAGATATCCCATGGTTAGTTCACTGTATGCCTTATTTTGTTTTTGCTTTGTCCAGGAAAGATGAAGCCTGTCCCAAATCACGCTGGGTGAGAGGCAGGTTACTTCATGGACAGATCCACAGTCCATCACAGAACTAAGAGAAAGAGACAGACAACCACTCATATTCACACTTAAGGGAACCTGCGTGTCCATGTTAAATTACAACATAGTCAATAAAATTACAAAAATTTAATTAAAGTAATATACAGTACTACAATATTTAGGTAGTAATGTGTATTACCATAGATATGGAGCCCTAAAGATGTTTGTTTTTCTGTTTTTTCTCTGTCCAGGTTGGATGCATGCCGGTTATCCCATCATGGCACAGAAGGCCTCAGCATCTAATCTGGTCAGCTTTGATAGGTTTAGGACTAAAGGCCTGTGGGGGCCCATCCATGAACTGGGACACAACCAACAGAGAGGCTGCTGGGAGTTCCCATCACACACCACAGAGTGCACATGCAACCTGTGGTCAGTGTATGTGCATGAAGAGGTGCTGGGGATCAACAGAGCAAAGGTGGAGTAAATTAGATTTATTGGTTTGATAAAACAGCTGAGACCGATAGCTAGAAGAGCCTGGTCTCAATATGTGTTGTGACATCACAAAACACAATCAATCTCAAGAAAAGTACATGGCTTTTCACTTGGATTACATTTGTTTTGTTCAACGCAGGCTCATCCAAATATGACTTTAGAAAATCGAAAAAGTCGAGCAGAGGTCTTTGTGAAGGGGGGCAGGAAACTCAGCAGCTGGTCAATGTGGGTGGCCCTGGAGACATACATGCAGGTGAGAGAGAAATACCTTTTATTCAACTCTGTAAAGAACATATGTCACACAGGAGTCAGTACACACAATTGCACACCTTCAAAGCCACAAGCTGCAATTCTGGATTCCAACCTTTTATTTGTCAAATCTTAATTTAATTTGTAAGAAGGTACTTGAGGCCAAATGGACCCAGTGAGACATCAAACAAAAATGTTGGATGAAAAGATGAAGAGACAACAATGCTGTTTTTCCAGGTTTTCCTTTACCTCTGTCTCCTTCCCTGCAGCTTCAGGAACACTTTGGCTGGGATGCCTTCAAGAAGGTGTTTGCTGCCTACCACAAGATGTCCAACTTTCCAAAGGACAACGACGGAAAGATGAACCTGTATGCTGTGACTTTCTCCCAGACTGTGGGGAGGAACCTGTCTGCATTCTTTAAGGCCTGGGGCTGGCCCATAGAAACAGCCACTGAGGAGAAGCTCTCCAATCTGCCTCCATGGAAGGACCACCCCATGGTCAAATATGACTAAACTTCTGCTGATTAAAGTGCAGCTCGATGGGTTCAATGAGGACCAAATGTATTACATTGAGTATTTAGTGGGTAATTTAATTAACTGACTCTCTTTTCTTCTTTTCTTGTTGTATTCCTTCCACATTTATTTCAATATTTAAAAAAACTGAACGTGAGTTACATAGTTAACCAAATATATTCAGCTTTTATATTCAGCAGCTCCATTTGAAAAAAAACAACATGTTTCATTTGTTTAATATTTGCTATACTTATATACTTATTTTGAAGATGAGTTAGAAAACCTGCGAAACACTTTGTTATCTGTTGGAACTGCAGCATTAATACCTCTGCTTTTCTTCAACTCTCACATGCAACCACTTCATATCTGCTTCACTCCACCTGTCTTAAGTCCTTAGCACTAGCACTGTAACCGGTGCTGTACACAAGTTATTATAAACGAGTTATAGGGAGAAATATACAACATTCGGATAGCTAATGCACTGCGCTCATAGGCGGTTTCAGCTGATAACGCCCACCTTACACCTCTATCAGCTGTTGTTTGGCGCTGTGCGTTCCCTCCATTGCAGACTTCATTTAGAGAACCTTTAAAGTCATTTATAGGAAGAACAAAAATGTTTCTATTTTAGGGTCATAATAACAGTGATTCACGTTGAGATATGTGGATGTTTCTTGGGTGAATTAGTAAACTACATCTTTCATTTGCTCTAATGCTTCTGCTTGTTATTGCACAGTATATTCATGCTTTATAAGATCACCTGTCACATATGTAATAAATATAATAAACATTTAATGCACCCCTCTGCTACTTGTTTTTATTCATCCCTTTGTCTTTGAATGAGAAGAGAACAAAAGGATGAATGATTGAAGAACATACGGTCAAATACATCGTATTCACATATGGAACTAGATATGTGGATTGTACAACATGGAAGTAATATAGATGACAGTTTTTGTGGTTTAATGTAAAAATGTAATTGCAAATTCACCTGAACAATTACTTTTATTGTTCACTCTAATTTTGTCAGTTGTTGTAAAACAGCTCCCCTAGCGGTTGAAGGGAGAACTGCTGTGGAATTTTTACTCCACCCAAAAATAATGTGGTAGAGAGATTGCCCAATTGTGGCTACACCATTCTGACCATATAGTTTAAGGAATTTACCCAAATGTATCTCTGCAATTGTTGATTGATTATTGCAGCAGGCGTAAAGTAAGAATAAGAGGATATCTATATTCTTGAAGATAGGGCCTGCTTACACAGACAAACTTATCCTTAAATATAATAGCATATATTCTTAACAATATTTGCAAACATGATCTTATCTTGTAATGACAAGCTTGTTTTCTTGACATCACAATATGTCCTAATATGTATATTTTTTGATTGTTATTAATTAAAACTGTTCTCGTGATTACAGAATATTTATTTTTGTTAATTCAGAATAATAATGAGTAATCTGAATAATAATCAAATGTATCAAGGGTGGGCCAAGTGCTTGTTCAGCTGTGCACTAATGATCAGGAGCCCATTCCTTGTTTGTAGTACAATAGACTACATTCTGTGCTCCGAGACAGGAAGAGCAGGTTTTTCAGGGGAATTTATTTGTGTGCAAATTGCTTCCAGCCGTGACAGCAATGCTGGTATTGTTTTCACCTTGCGAGTCTGCATGAGTGTGTGTGTGTGTGTGTGTGTGTGTGTGTGTGTGTGTGTGTGTGTGTGTGTGTGCCAATCTTTGGGTCAACACCACCACAGAGTACCTTTGTCAGGTGTTTGTGGGCAGATTTGTAACCATGCAGTCATGAAACTTTACAGGTGGGTAGTTGAGATTAAAATGAACGTCAAATTGGAGGATGGGTGTGGTCCAAGCAAGGGCGACAAACTCACACACTTTACACACCTGACCTGGTGTGATATCTGAAGATTGTCTCTCTTCTTGTTATGAGTGTTTTATGCACTTTCACTGTGCGTAACACAGACCCATACAGAAGAAGAAATGCTGCTGGTGGGAAGAAAAAAGTGAGGTATTGAGGAGGTGACAACCATTCTGACAAGTTAACTTGAGGGAGGAATGTGCCAAAGTATATTTCCACTGTATCCTTTGACAGATTTAGAGGTTTTTGAATCTCGTAATCTGTTTAAATTGGCAGAGGATAAGGAAATACAGTGAGTCCTGTTCCCATTGTAACCAAGTCTGGGAAGTAGATCGAGCCTGAAAGTGTTCCCACAAAGCAAGCAAACATCTGCAGTATTGTATCTAAAGCTGAATGAAAGCTATCTGTTTTGAAAGTTAATATATAACCTTTACAATTTGGCTCATAAACTAAGTTATGTGTTTACTCGATGCTTTGAGCGCTGGGTTCATACCTGAACTCGATGCAAATGCAGCACCTGTGTTGCTTTTGTGGCAAAACCATTAATGCGACCATTAGAAGTGTGTGATGGTGTTGAGTAGACACAGTTAATGTGGTGTTATTACAATCTCAGTGTCTACATATATTGACTTTGGCTCATGTGTAAGCTTTGAGCTAAAACAAACAGAGCGTTGGCAGAAAGGTGTTGTCCATTCTGTCCAGTGACGTGCGATCTCTCCTAATCCTGCTACAGCCGATAGGTTGTTCGGACTGAAGTCCCTCCTCATACTGTCTTTATCTTTTTCCTGCTATTGTTCTCATTCATATTGTTTCCTCTCTACTGTACGGAAGTGTTCCTGGAGGATTGCCTGACAGTGTTTGAATACAAGCAGAAAGCTAATTTAACTTTCAGGTATAAACGTAACTTTCTGCTTCATGTTGTTTTAGTTTGTGATGAGCGTTTTGGTAATCCATACTTTTATACTAAATCATTTTTTTTGTCTCTGAAGCTGAAGTTGCAGATTTATATTAAGTTGTTTTAACTTTATTGTTTCATGATGTGCAAAATAAACAGTACGCCATCTGTTTTTAATCTCTGCAGCTCTCTCTCTCTTCTCACACAGGAAAGTCAGACGGACTCAACATCCTGACTACAGCACAGCATCTGACTCAGCACAGCTTTATTTTGCCATTAATCTGATCTTCAGAGCATCGATCCTTCTCACCATGTCCAACCAGCCCATTGAAAATCCCCATGAAGGGGCCTATATGTCCCTGATGAGAGGCTTTAGGGAGCTGGACCTCCGTGGCCCCTGTATTCCCAGTGACCTGGTGCTGACTGGAGACCACGCTTTTCCTTTAGCAATGAACAGCAAAGGCCAGGTCCTGATGGCAGCCTCTCTGTATGGCCGTGGGAGGATTGTGGTCCTGGGTCATGAGAGCTACCTGACCACCTTTCCTGCTCTGGTAGAGAACGCTCTGACCTGGCTGAGAGGAGATGGATCCGACAACGTGTCTGTGGGCGTCCACAAACACGTCAAGGGAGTCTCTGATAACCTCAGCAAATCCAGCTTCCAAGTCACAGTTGTTGGGGCCTTCAGTGAGAACCGGGAGGTTGGTGTGTACGTGACGGACGCCTACAGCGTCGGTGCAGACGTGAAGGACCTGGTGGCTTTTCTGAAAGCTGGAGGAGGAGTGCTGATAGCAGGGCAGGCGTGGAGCTGGGCTGAAACACACCCTAAGGAGAACACGCTGCTTCAGTTTGAAGGGAATAAGGTTTCTGGTGTGGCTGGGATCTACTTCTCTGAGCATCAGGGTGAGGCAGAGTGCCTGCCTGTCTACCCACAGATCCCCTCCTCCTGGATGGCCGTAGTGTGAGTGCTTGCTTCTTTTTCTTTGCACATTTGAACAGGTGAAATGGCAGGTTTCCCATGAATCTCTAAAGTCCAGACATTTGGTTCAATTAAGAACTTGAATATAACAAAACAAGACAATGAGATTCAACAACCATGCTAACAGCTCCTTGTGGCTCGATTTAGGTATACAGGTGCTAAATGTTACATCAGCATGATAACATGTTCACAAAGTTTAGTGGGTATAACACTAAACACAAAGTAGGCTACAGTCGTGAAGTCATTAGGATTGACAATAGCCTTGACAATGAGCCCTCATATGAAGGAGACTCCGTAGCTCATATTAGCATCTTGTTTTACGGCTAAGTAAGAAATATGGTGCCATGTTTACCAAAGATTATCAGTATGGAAATGAATAATACAGAGGTGGGAGGTGGTTCTTTCATTTTACTACTTTTGTGGTATTTTGTTACTGTTTAATTTGAGTAAGTGAGATAATGAGTATGTGAACTGTGTAGCGATTTGAAAGGGCAGACACAAAACAAATACTAGGTAGGTGATTGGATGAACCATCTGTCAATCAAACTCTTGCTGAAGTCAGTCAGGAGAAGAGCAAAAACATCTTTCCAATAGAGAAAAGCCTTCAGTGCCGGTATTTGCTCTTTTTTCTGTAAAGAAATACTCTCCAATTCTGATATATCTGATGCTAATGCAGCATATATACGCAAATTTCTTTAGGGCATTGTTGTTAAGAACGAAAAAATGGCGCCTCTCCCCGTAGTCTTGCACACCTAAACCACGGCTGTCGCTGCCAGTAGCTCCTCACAGGACGCTGATTGGTCAGTGTAAGTTGCTCGCCGTACACAAACGCATTACTTGCCTGACAAAGATGGATTCTCTCATATGTGATCCCGCAATCCTCGTAAGATTTTGCGACATTGTGAGAATCTCTCTTCTTCCCCTTTTCAAATACAGAATCGGTAAGGATTTTGAGGACGATTTGGAGTTCTTACTCCAGGGGGTGTCAGAGTTTGACCTCCAGAATGGGGTGGTAGCGTCTGAGGTTCTGGTCCACGGCCCGCTAGCCTTTCCTATTGGTACCACCGAGGATGGACGAGCCTTCTTGGCAGGAGCCTACTATGGGCAGGGACGGGTTGTTGTGATCACGCATGAAGGACTCCTAAGACGAGAGGTAGCGTCTGAATTAGTAAATATTGTTTTCTTTTAAATTTAAACCAAAAATATGGTGGCTACTGAATGGTTTGAGTATGAAAGGTCACATGCTATGGCCTTGGCAGTCACTAGATATCAGTGAAAGCACTCAAAGAGTGAAGGGAAATAAGAGTGTCCCTCCAGAGGAAACTTTAAACACCTTAAAACAACATTTATTTTGGGTTTTCCTTTAATTTATCACCCATCTGTGTATTATACTATAATACATACTATTATAATATGATAATTTTGGTAAAATAACTAAATGGGAATGTCTGTTTTAGGCTGATCAAGTTAATTAAAAACACAACAAATCAATTGAGTATTGCAATAAAGCAAAAATTGGTTGTTTCTGGCTATTTTTAGTGTGCTAAATAATTAGACGTTTTTAATCCACCAAATGTTTGTTTTTTATGTGATTGATAAACTACCGTCTTTCTTGAATAAACCTTCATCACAGACACTGGCTCCATTTTGGAACAATGCCATTCATTGGTTGGACGAAGGCCGGAATGGGGTCGTTGGCGTAGTTCCAGATCTTGACGAAGCTTTTAACCTCTTCAGCAAGTCAGGGTTTAACTGTGAGAAAACAAACTTAAGGGAGGACCTGAGTGTATTTGTGTGCACGGCGTATAGCGATGAGCATGTGGAGGAAATCCAAGACTTTGTGGCAGAGGGAGGCGGCCTGCTGATTGGTGGACACGCCTGGTACTGGGCTCAGACTCACCATAGGCAAAACCCACTGACGGATTTCTCAGGTACGATGATGTGCCACAAGAGTTTTAATGCTGCTGATTTCAATATGATATCAATATAACGCATTTATTTATTTTATTTGTAAGGGACCATGTATACAATTTCAAAA
The DNA here is from genome assembly GCF_023349555.1 of Cebidichthys violaceus. Classification (NCBI taxonomy): domain Eukaryota; kingdom Metazoa; phylum Chordata; class Actinopteri; order Perciformes; family Stichaeidae; genus Cebidichthys; species Cebidichthys violaceus. The sequence goes on along the minus strand of NW_027176262.1, from coordinate 3,937,381 downwards.
TAAAGGCAGAGGCAGTAATGATCTTTACATATGAATGAATATGCACACGGGCTAAACAAGCTCAGCAGCTAGAGGAAGAGAAACAGACAGCTGAACTAAAATGAATCACCGGATTAAAACCTGGCAGACCAGACACTGGTGAAAGCACATCTAAAGAAAAGAACGTAGACTATTGTTTTATGAGATGACAGACCTGCATAAACATGGCCGTCAAACAGGTTTATTGTCTTTCAGGAAACAAGATCCTGAACAAAATGGGCTTGAGCCTGCTGGAGAACATAATCTGGGAAGGTTGCTTCAAGGCCCCCGTGCCCAGCCAGGCCATCAGAGACACCTACCACTTCCGCCACCTTTTACACCGCTTCGCTGGTCATGTCACCGAGGGGAAGGAACTCACTGAGCACGAGGAGGAATACCTTAAAAAGCTGGGTTGGGACTGTGCAAACTACCTGAACATGAAGGCTCATTACTGCTCCTCCTACACACAGGTGGTGTCCTCACTCACCGACATCATAAAGAAGTCGGGCATGCCACAGGTGGGGAGTGGATGACTTAATATTCTGTGATTATTAGTTTGTGGGAAAGGAGAACGGTCCTTTTTGTTTCTGCTTTTTGTACGATATATAAGATATAGTAAATACACCGGTATGAATTTGCCTCCCAGTATGAATTTTGACGATACAGAAGTGCCCAGAGATGCACCTATTGGTTGGACCGGTTTTTCTGTCGGTCCCCTTTAAACACGCTGCCAAATTATATTTTTACGAATTGTATCTTCTTCACTCACGCTCCACATGTGTCGGTGAGTGAAGAAGACATACAGTACAATTCACAACTGCAATTACAAAATAAGCCTAGGAGGAAGAACCTTGAAGACACATGGAACAACTAACAAAATCAGACACTTATTATATTGAAATTCATTCCCAGGCATGCTGAGTTATCACAGTAAGAGCTAAACAGCTACGGTCAATGGAGGTTGAGTTGACTTGCATGGTGCGTTCATGCTCTACTCAGAAAAAAATACTATTGGGGCGAAGGTAAATTATGACACTATTATGATGTGTTCAAATGTAATCTTGTAAAATGAAGTTTTTGGCTAGAAACTTGAATAAATTCAGTTGTGTGAAGGAGATGTTTTTACAGTAATAAAAAATAGATATTAGAGAGGCAACTATGTCCTGTTTAACTTCCTCTAAAGCAATACAAATACAATCATGTATTTCCTCTTTTGAAATCACTCTTGTCCAAATAATTGTACAAAAGGAACAGTACTACCAATAAGACCATATTATGTCTTCATAGGGTCTGATGTGGTTTTCTTTGTTGCTCTTACTGTGACACTGCATCCTCTGTTATAACATACTTCATTTATTTTCCAGGTGTGTGACAGCTGTCCTGTGAAGAGTCCCAAAGACCACCTACTCCTCAGTGTGGGGGCAGAGGTGTATAAGGTTTGCCCAGATCCTGATGCCCTGCTGCCCTACCTCATCAAGGATAACCCCTTGATGCCAGTCGTCTACAACCACCGAATCAAGATTAATGCTAACACAGCAGGTCAGACCTCATTGTCGTGGCCGAATGCGTGACGGAAATATAAATACAACTGGGATTGTTGTTTGACGTCATTTGTGTCCACAACTGCATATATCTATTGCAGTAATCTTTGTGCTTTGCGTTGCATTAATATACAGATCTTGTGTGTATCTGTGTATGTGTGTCAGGAGAGGAGGAGTGGATCAGTACAGGTCTGTACCTCTCTCCTGGTATGAAGACCTTCGTGGCCACACCAGCAGAGATTGTCAACAAGGGATGGGAGGTGAAGTTCACAAAATCAAATCAGAGTTATCAAACGTCATTGATTAACCAATCAAGCCAATCACTATTACATATCCTACCCATCTACCCAGCCTTCCTTCCTTCCTTCCTTCCTTCATTTGAGCCATACATGTAACTCTATAACAAAATATACTGCACTTTTCATTCATAAAGCAGCAGCACATATTCCATGTCTCTCTCAGATCCAGATCGGTTGTCAAACAGACCACCTGGATGCCGAAGAATTGAAGAGAGCACCGTGTGTTCACGAGCGGTTTCCTGTTTCCTCGGAGATGATGCAGGTGTGGAACCTGTGGGGGGGGCTCATCTACCTGGTGGCTCCACCCAACACACAAGTGGAGGGGTTAGAGGTCATAGTGCAGATGGCTGTACCTGTGCCATACTATAAATCTGGTGAGCCTGTGTGGTGATTGACACTGTTGTACATATACATCAATATAAGAATTCTAATACGATGATTAGCATTTAAAAGCAGAGGGACCAACGAATTCCACTTGCCACTCCTGATTAGGGTATTGACAGAGTGCTGATCAGCCGTCCTCTGGTCGTGGGTGGAAATGTGCAACAGCGTTGCTTGGCCGTTTTTCAGGTACTACTGCAGCAGCAGCAGCAGCAGACAAAGGCCTGGATTGAGGAAACACTAACCTCCTGCCCAAGCGTATCAAAAGAAGAGGTTGAATGCTCTTGGCGCAATAGAAAGGAGAGAGGCTGGTGAAGGAGCTGGGAAGGGAGTTGTGTCCGTGGATGTGGGAGTCAGGGTGAAGATGCAACAGAGGATGGTCTTCAGCCCCTGGTTGGGTGAAACCGGGTGAAAACTTGAGGACAAGCTGCCCCAAGGAAATGTAAAATGGAGGCACTGTAAAAGATGCATGATGAGCAGGATGAGCGGTGCCTGGTGGGTGACTCAGCAGAGCAGACAGACATCCAGTGCGTTAGCCTCGGGGTTTACATAGATGCCGTAAGCTGGAGCTTTAGCTGCTTTTGCTAGCTGGGTGTCCATGAAGCTTTCGTCAGCACCAGAAGTTGACATCATGGGAGGCTTGTCTGGAAAGAGCAGCTAAACCTGGTGCAGGGGGTGAGAGGGGACTTCTGGGTTGAAGGCTTTCAAGTTCAAGTTTATTTAATTATCACACGGTTAGGCTGAAGTAATCTCAGTACAGATCAGTGCTAACATAAAGGACATAAGTGCCAAAAGAAAAAACGTCTGGGGGATAAGTGAGGGTGGGGCTTGTAGCATTGCTTTGCCAGTATGGTGACTAAAGGTACATATATGGATATTTACTAAAGGCATAATGACATAAAATCAAACTCACATATGAATACACATATACCTCTTTCTTCTCTTCAGGCGTGACCACGGCATCTGATTGGTCATTGCTGCGCACAGCTCCTTCACCGTGGGCAGAGCTGGAGTTTGACAACATCATCCTCACTGTGCCATCAGACGTCGTTCGAAGCCTGGATCGCCCTGATGAGTTGGCGGCATTCTGGGATAACATCATGAGGAACATCGCTGATCTTGCTGCCAAACCCCACAAATTTCCTCGGAAGGAACGTTTTGTAACCGACGTGCAGATTTCCTATGGCAAGTATACTCGGTGAAAATGTCCTGTGTCTTTTACTTTGCTTTCTTTGGAGGCTCTTCTATGGCGTAGAGTAACCACACATGTCAACCTGCTCCATCCAGGTTGGATGCATGCTGGTTATCCCATCATGACACACCAGTCCACAGCAGCTGAGCTGGTCAGCGTTGACTATGTTAAGACTAAAGGCCTGTGGGGGCCCATCCATGAACTGGGACACAACCAACAGAGAGGCTGCTGGGAGTTCCCATCACACACCACAGAGTGCACATGCAACCTGTGGTCAGTGTATGTGCATGAAGAGGTGCTGGGGATCAACAGAGCAAAGGTGGAGTAAATTAGATTTATTGGTTTGATAAAACAGCTGAGACCGAAGAGCCTGGTCTCAATATGTGTTGTGACATCACAAAACACAATCAATCCCAAGAAAAGTACATGGCTTTTCACTTGGATTACATTTGTTTTGTTCAACGCAGGCTCATCCAAATATGACTTTAGAAAATCGAAAAAGTCGAGCAGAGGAGTATGTGAAGGAGGGCAGGAAACTCAGCAGCTGGGAAATGTGGGTGGCCCTGGAGACATACATGCAGGTGAGAGACTATTACTGTGAATCACATCCAGTAGAGAAGATGTGCATGTAAACAGAATTGCACCCCTTCAAATGCAGATGAGCCCTCTATGTTGTCAGAGTGGGCTTTAATAAAGCCACATTTAGATGATATAAAAAATCCGATTCACATTTTCCTTTACCTCTGTCTCCTTCCATGCAGCTCCAGGAACAGTTTGGCTGGGATGCCTTCAAGAAGGTGTTTGCTGCCTACCACAAGATGACCAACTTTCCAAAGGACAACAGTGGAAAGATGAACCTGTATGCTGTGACTTTCTCCCAGACTGTGGGGAGGAACCTGTCTGCATTCTTTAAGGCCTGGGGCTGGCCCATAAAAACAGCCACTGAGGAAAAGATCTCCAATCTGCCTCCATGGAAGGACCACCCCATGGTCAAATATGACTGAACTTCTGCTGATTGAAGGTGTAGAGGGAGGAAATGCAGATTTTTGTTTTAGCGTCATAATAACATTATAAGGTCGGAGATATTTGCTTTTAACTACACGTTTGCATGACGCTACCTTGCGTATCCTGCATCCGTTTGGACCGTTGGTTGTGCACGTCATCAGAAATGAACGTAACAGGAACACCTGGTTAAAAAACAAGTATATCCCCAGCCTTTATTCTTTCAGGCATGTGTAGATGTTTCTTGTGTGTGTGAATTAATAAGCTGCTTCTTCCCCTGGAACATAATTTGCTTTATTACCCAATCTTAATATCATACAGTTACAGTAAGTCAGTCAGGCTTTTTAAGATGTTTTTAATTTCATTACATAATATTTGCCTTTAATGCCTGTCAATGGAAAATGAACTAATAAACATCTAATCTGTTGTACCTTGCAGTTGTTGTAAACAGCTCCCCTACTGGTTGATTGGAGAACAGCTGGGGGATTTATCCCAGTCCAACCAGAGAGAGCTTTTCCACCCAAATGAAGAGAGAGAGATAAATAATAGAGAGTTTTATCCAGTGGTGGCTTCATCATTCTGACTATATGGTTTAAGTCAACTTCTGCATGATCGAATCTTGGAATGACAATCTTGTGAGATTAAATGATTTTACTTGAAGGAAACGTCTCCCCACAACCACTCTAACATTAAACTTTAGAGTTTGGGTTCATTATTTTAACTCAAAGAAATAATATGCCTATGATATTTCCACTGACTTCAATGAACTTTGATGTATTTTTTGACTCTCCTACTCAGTTTCATTTGGCAAGGGTTAGTGACTTCCTGTCTCCATTGTAACCAAGTATATGCATTGAGATTATTTGGGTGTCCCACGCAGACCAGAACGTGTTCTCACAATGCAAGCATATATCTAGCAATCTTTTATCTATAGCTGAATACAAGCTATTTATTTGGATGTCTGATAAAAGACCTCTATATATTAGACTTAGCCTCATCAACTGAATCGTGGGGTGACTTAGTTGTTTGATTCCTGAGTTGATATCTGACTTGATGTGTGTGACTTCTTGCTGCTTAGCAGGGATCATTTCAGATGACCTCTACCACAAAAATTAGTATCTATAAATAGTGACTGGATGAACCGGTTTCTTATACAGTCACACCCAGGGTTTGTCTGCTTCAACCTACCTGTTTAAGCCTTGAACGTTAACAAAACAATATATGACTGACAGGTGTTCCTTCCCTCTGCTATAGTGTCAGTCATTGGTATGTCAGGATTGAAGTCCCTCCTTTTATTGTCCTTCACATTTTTACCGAAACCGTCCCTCCTGCTCTTGCTCTCATTTATATTGACTCCTCTCTCCTGCAACGAAGTCTTTTTGGAGGAGTGCTTGTTATAGTGTCGCAGTGTAATAATATAAGCAGAAAGACAGGTAAATACATAACTTTCTTGACATTTTTGGTTTGTTTGTGATGACTTTAGGATAATAATTTACAGGACATTTCTTTTGTTTCTGAGGCTAAAGTTTTAGATTGATGTTTTAATGTTCTAACTTTATTGTTTCATGATGTCTAACATAAAAGAAATGTAGTTTTATATTTTTTGTTTTCATCCGTCAGGTCTCTCCTTTTTTCCCCACAGGACAGTGGACTGAATTGTTAAACTTTACGCATTTTACATCTGACAGCTTTTTTTTCTACATCCGACTTCTTTCTCATCTGATCTTCAGAGCATTGATCCTTCTCACCATGTCCAACCAACCCATTGCAAATCCCCATGAAGGGGCCTATATGTCCCTGATGAGAGGCTTTAGGGAGCTGGACCTCCGTGGCCCCTGTATTCCCAGTGACCTGCTGCTGACTGGAGACCACGCTTTTCCTTTAGCAATGAACAGCAATGGCCAGGTCCTGATGGCAGCCTCTCTGTATGGCCGTGGGAGGATTGTGGTCCTGGGTCATGAGAGCTACCTGACCACCTTTCCTGCTCTGGTAGAGAACGCTCTGACCTGGCTGAGAGGAGATGGATCCGACAACGTGTCTGTGGGGGTCCACAAACACGTCAAGGGAGTCTCTGATAACCTCAGCAAATCCAGCTTCCAAGTCACAGTTGTTGGGGCCTTTAGTGAGAACCGGGAGGTTGGTGTGTACGTGACGGATGCCTACAGCGTCGGTGCAGAAGCGAAGGACCTGGTGGCTTTTCTGAAAGCTGGAGGAGGAGTGCTGATAGCAGGGCAGGCGTGGAACTGGGCTGAAACACACCCTAAGGAGAACACACTGCTTCAGTTTGAAGGGAATAAGGTTTCTGGTGTGGCTGGGATCTACTTCTCTGACCATTATGGTGTGGCAGAGTGCCTGCCTGTCTACCCACAGATCCCCTCCTCCTGGATGGCCGTAGTGTGAGTGTATAATGTACTTTTCATTTATTGTAACTTTTAATCCGAAAACCTCTCCACATATTTGGTCCTCCAGTTTACGATCATAATATCAAAATTGAAAATTAGTATACTAATAATAAATATAATGCATCACATATAGTTGTTCCTACTGTTATTTATTTGACTTTCATAGAAACACAAAATCAACCCATGAAAATGTTTTGATTATGAATGAAAAAAGATGAAAATTGATACACGTAATTATAGAGACTCATCCACATAGTTGGCGTCTATCTTTCTCTTTCCTCTTTCAAATACAGGCTCGGAAAGGATTTTGAGGATGACTTGCAGTTTTTACTCAAGGGGGTTTCAGACTTTGACCTCCAAGGTGGAAGTATAGCTTCTGAGGTTCTGGTCCACGGCCCGCTAGCCTTTCCCATCGGGACCACGCCCTCTGGACAAGCATTCCTGGCAGGAAGCTACTATGGGCAGGGACGAGTCATTGTGGTCTCACATGAAGGGCTTATTGGACGAGAGGTAGAGTTTACATCAGACTCACTCAATGTAGAATGTTTGCCTTCAAGTTAAATAATAAAAATATGTTAATGTAGGTTATAATACAAGGTAGATACTATGACAGTAATTATGACTCTGCCTATTTATATGATTTCATATTAACCTGCTGTTGGATGTTTCTAGTGTGCTACATCATGAGATGTGTGCTGATCTGCCTTTCTTGTAATAACTTCCTTTATTGCAGACACTGGCTCCATTTTGGATAAATGCTCTTCATTGGCTGGATGAAGGACGACAGGGGGTCGTTGGTGTCCAGCCAAATATCTCCCCCAATGTTCTCAGCAAGTCAGGGTTGAAGTGTGAGAAGACAAACTTCAGAAAAGACCTGAGCGTATTTGTGTGTACAGTGTATAGCGGTGATCATATTGAGGAAATCCGACACTTTGTGGCAGAGGGAGGCGGCCTGCTGATCGGTGGACACGCCTGGTACTGGGCACAGTCAAACCCTGGGAAAAGCGAATTAACAGATTTCTCAGGTATGACTTTGCACCACCATTATATTATACACTGCCCAGTTCATCCCATGCTGATAGAACATAATGTATTCAATGCAAAATGCTCATGTGGAGGATTTGCCAGGCCCTTCATGGATGGACATACAAATCAAGCACAGAGAAACCAGGTACAGGGACTAAAGTTAGATATAGACCAGGGAGAGACTATGGGTTGTGTTATGCTCAAAAATAATTAGTTTACGTCATGTTGTCTGACCACATCTAAAGACTAAGAAAATGTTTATGCTGGATCCATAGTCTTGGCCAGTCTTCATAGAGAGGGGAGAGATCCGATACTTTTTCACTATGGGGATAGTCGTGCACATTTTCAGACAGTTTCACCATGAAGGCAATTCATAGTATTGCATCTGGTTGTATGCATAAAAAGTGCCACTAATAGTAGTTAAAAAAAGAGAGCACTTGAGAGAGAATTTGAAACTCAGCTTAGCTTCTCACCTCTGTAGTGCTGGATTGTTGGTTTCGGAAAGTTACAGAACTTGTAGGCACAGTCCCCCAGAGTATACTGGTGCCATTTAGAGGCAACCAGCCGAATGACCACTGGAGTTCGTCATTGCAAAAGAAAGATGCCAAATGCAGGAGAGCAGGTGCTGCCTGGATAATTTGAATGGTTTAATGGAAGAAGAGTACATTTACAGAAAGGCCAAAGTGCTGGGCAGCAGGAGGGTTGAAGCACTGGGCAATCAAAAATAAACTGTTGAGTGCTTTGGGATTTGGGTGGCCCAGGCCCAGATAATATGAATCTTAAAGCCAAAAGCCCACAGCAGCAGACCAACCACAAGAAGCCAGTGTAACCTGCTGCTTCAAATGACTGCCAAAGTTTGTGGGGATTGTCTCACCGATACCTTAAACAACATGCCTCCAAGGTGATGATAGAGCACTGGGCGACTGTAAAGAAGAGTGGTCTGCAAAATACCCAGGGACCTAGTGATTAATGGAAGATGGCAAGCTAATGTCCCACAAAATGACATTCACCAGGAGTAGGACAAGCTCTTTGGCTGATTAGTAAAAGGTATGGCTGTCTCAGTGACAGAACAAACACAAGAAGCCTATTTTGGGAGGCAAGACATTCTGCAAAGAGGGAATGTACAGAAAATATTGGCTGGTAGTGGTTTGTGCTAAAGTCCTGTACGTATACAGTAGCCACACAAAGCAGGGTAATTAATCATATGAATTACAGCTGGTGATGAAGTCTGGCAGGCGCTAAGGACATCATGAGTCTAAAATGACTAGACTTAAAAATACCAGAGGCAGAAGAGATGTTTTGATGTCCACAAAGAGAACATATTTTTCATTAATAGGCCACTTTGCTTTTTATATGTAACAGGCCTGCATACACTTAAATCTAAACATTCTGCTAACCCATCCACTCCCACCCTGAACTTAATAGTTTCATCAATGAGTTCATCAAATCGTGTTTGCTGGAATGTCTTTCAGGGAACAAGATCCTGAACGCAATGGGCTTGAGCGTGTTGGGGAAAACCGTCAGTGGAGGTTTACACAAGGCCCCCGTGCCAAGCAAGGCCATCAAAGACTCCTACCACTTCCGCCACCTCCTGCACCGCTTCGCCGATCATGTATCTCACGGTGTGGAGCTTGACAAGAATGAGCAGGAGCACCTCAAAAGGCTGGGCACAGACTGCGTCACCTACTTGCACATGAAGGCTCATGACTGCCCCTCTTATAAACAGGTGGTGTCCACCCTCACTGACATTGTGATGAAGGCGGGCATGCCTCAGGTGAGTTGGCACAAATTCCAGTAGAGCAGTACAAAGCTGACATCCATCCAGATGTATTACAACAACATCTTTGGTAATTTTCTTTCCAGGTGTGTGACAGCTGTCCTGTGAAGAGTGCCAAAGACCACCTACTCCTCAGTCTGGGGACAGAGGTGTATAAGGTTTGCCCCGATCCTGATGCCCTGCTGCCCTACCTCATCAAGCATAACCCCTTAATGCCAGTCGTCTACAACCACAGAATCAAGATTAATGTCAACACAGAAGGTGAGACCTTGTTGTTGTGGACAAATATTATAATAATATGTTACAACAACAAGTTACAACTTACATGCAGAATGAGCACACTTGCGATACTTAGGTTACAGGAATCATTGGGATACTACCTAACAGTGAGTGTTGACCACACACTGCACCACAAGTCCTGTTGAATATAAGTGTGTGTGTGTTTGTGTGTGTGTGTGTGTGTCCGCAGGATTTGAGTTGCTCAGTACAGGGCTCTACCTCTCACCTGGTATGAAGACTTTCATTGCCATGCCAGCAGAGATTGTCAACAAAGGATGGAAGGTGCTGTACACAAATTAAGTTTTGTTGATAGTTAATGTTGTGCCCCCAATGGAGGTCCAGTCCACGCCTTGCATGCCCCTGTCCCTGTCCAGTGTGCGAAATACGCAGTGGAAATCTTGGGGTCCCATCTCTCTTGGGAACACATGCACACACTTGTTTTTAAAAAACATTTTAGTGACAAATAATTGTCTTATGATTTTAGAGAACCCCTGTAATTTTGCTATTGAGACTTGCAGGGAGTCTGAAGTGTCAATCAAGGGGCCTTGGGGGTCCGAGCCCACCCCCCCCGCCTATATTTCGCACACTGCCCCTGTCTCCAGCGACATTTCCCCACCCCAGTTCAACATACATTAATGCCCTCAGCCACTAATGGTCCAGCTCATCCCTCCCCCAACATCTAACAAAACCAAACCCCCATGGCTGCTGCGAAATTAAGTGAAGGAAACCACTTTTTGTCTTTAAATGCACTGCAGTCATTACCATTACCATTTCCATCTTTCCAGCATTTCATCCATTTATTTAGATTATCAACTACAGGTAACAATCAGTAACACACATTCTTCCTCAGATCCAGATTGGTTGTCAAACAGACCGCCTGAACACCGGAGAATTGAAGAGAGCGCCGTGTGTTCACGAGCAATTCAATATAACCTCAGAGATGATGCAGGTGTGGAACCTGTGGGGGGGACTAATCTACCTGGTGGTTCCACACAAAACAAAGGTGGAGGGGGTAGAAGCCATAGTGCAGATGGCTGTACCTGCGCCTTACTATAAATCCGGTGAGTCTGTGGTGGGTAACACACTGGTATTGGTCTGCTGATGTGTAAATCCTCATGGGGTAAATGGCAAATGTGTCGGTATATTGTTTATTAACTAACAAGGAGCACTCTAATAACGATATGGGTTTCAAATGGTTTATTGCATGATGGAATGAGAGCGTTAGATTTAGGAAGCGGGAAAGGGGTTGAGAGAGGAAGGGATGGGGTCGTGGGATGAGGGGATTAAGGGACGGGGGTCATGGGATGAAGGGATGTAGGTAAGAGATGAGGGTCGAGGGATGTAAGGGAAGGGGGTCGAGGGACGACCGGTAAGGGATGAAAGAGTGTAGGGAAGAAGAAACAAGGAGGGTAGAGGAGGTCGTGGAAAGAAGGTTGGAGGGGAGCGATGAGGTGCCGCTGACGTCCAGTGGCTGGTGGGAACGGGGGGAGTGGAGACTCTTGAGTCAGGGCCGTCTCTTCAGAGGCTCTGGTGGTGCAGAGTCCCCAAGAGAGAGCTTCATTAACACAGGTGCCGCTTTCTGATGTCATTCAGGTTGGAGCGGATGTAGGAGAGGTACGCGGGGGAAGACCAACAGTATCAGTTTCTTAATGATGTGGTCGGGGATTCCTTGACTTGAAGCGGTGGAGGCGGCTCTGATGCAGAAGGAATGGCCTGAGTAAAACTTGGGGAGTATTCCGGATCTGGATAAGATATGATGGAAGTGATGGTGAAACCAGGACTGCGTGGCCCTGTTTGCCCATCTCTGTGACGAACAGGGGGTCTTGCAGAGAAGTTCGGCTGGCTGATGTAGTCGCGGATGAATTCATATGGACTTAGGTATGAGTCTAGTTGGAAGAGGTAGATGGGCTGAGGTGGACCGCATTGGTTGGTCTTGCTGCATTTGAGGTGATAGACGATGATAGACGGTGTCGGAAGAATGGATAGAGATGTCAGACATGGTAGCATGTCGTGGCGGATGGTGGTCAGAGTTTGAGACTGAACTCTGAGCAGCGCAGGAAGAAAGCCAGCAAGAACATGGACTCTGATACTTTGTCTTTGAAGGGAGACAGGTAGTCTGAGCGGAGTGTATAGATGCAGCGGGTGAGGAGGTCCGAAGTGAGGGGCAGATGTTGAGGCGTAGGGTGTGGTTCAGCTTTTTGGAGACCTTTGAGTAGAATAGCAATGTGTGAGTGGGTCCAGGCTGGACACGGAGCCCTGAAGGACAGTTTCATGAGGAAGTTAATTCCGGTTATGTAGTATGTGTATGGTGTAAAACTTGATCTTAAGGAGGGAATGAGCAAATGTAATGACATTTGTGAGGTTAAGGTTACAACTCCATCAAGGATTCCTGCTGTCTGAGCAGCTGAGGTAGCCGGTATCATGTTGGAAGGAGCAAAGTTGGCGGAGTTAGTTGGGGCAGGAAAGGCAGGAGCGAGGGAAGAGGAAAGGATGGTGGGATAAAGGGATGCATGTGTGTGGGATGGTAGTGAAGACTGGGTAAAAGAGACTGCAGGGTGAGATGTCCCTGGGGAAGAGAGAGTTTGGAAGGGGTGCAATACGACCTGGCCCTCTGGAAGGGCTGATGTGGATGGCTGGGCTTCTCTGGCTGTGGTATGCGTCGTGACATCTTCGGCTGACACAGCTGATGCGACACTGGGAATCTGGCAGTGCTCTGGAGGCTCATCGAGCAAGAGCGGTGTTGTGCTGAGAGTCTGTGAACAGTTTGTAGAGTTGTGCTTTTCTGTTGGACTGAAGGAAGGGATATTGTGCTGGGTGAGTGCGTTCTTCAGTTGGGAGACTGTCCACTCGGAAATGTGGGATGTATAGGGACTGTTGGAAGGCGAGGGACTGACGACTTTGGAGATGTCCGAGGATAGATGTCGGGAGCCGCGAGGAACGTGGATGGCTGTTCGCAGCCGAGGTTGCTGGCGTCAAAGGATGGTGGGAGGAGGTGGGATATCCGGGACTTCAGATGTTAGCTAATCTTCTTAGAAAGGGTTGTTGTCGGAAGGAGTGAGAAAGAGATCCAGGTCAATGTTGCAAGTTAAGCGGTTGAGTTTTTTTGTTTTTGCTCAGGAATCACACGTTATGTGAAAACTGAGTCAAAGAGGAAGTGAACAGGTTCGTTGTGTTTAAATACATTGTACGAAGGAAATGAGCTGTGTTCGGGGTGTGGTCTTTGTTCCAGAACTAAGTTTCTAAAACTCAATTTTATGCTGGGACAATTCAAGTGAATTAACTTCAGTTTACCAGTTGTCCATTAACATGAATGAAAGCATACCACAAACCAAAAACGTACAAAATAATTGTGTGTAATAATTAATTTATCGGTTTTCAAATACATCCATCCCCTTCTTCTTTTCAGGCGTGACAACAGCTGCTGAATGGACGTTGCTGCGCACATCTCCCTCACCTTGGGCAGAGTTAGAGTTTGAAAACATCATCCTCACTGTGCCATCAGACGCCATTCGGAGCCTGGATCACCCTGATAAGTTGGCGGCCAATTGGGATGAGATTATGAGGGCCATCGCTGACCTGGCTGCCAAACCACACAAATTTCCTCGCAAAGAACGATTTGTAGCGGATGTGCAGATATCCCATGGTTAGTTCACTGTATGCCTTATTTTGTTTTTGCTTTGTCCCGGAAAGATGAAGCCTGTCCCAAATCACGCTGGGTGAGAGGCAGGTTACTTCATGGACAGATCCACAGTCCATCACAGAACTAAGAGAAAGAGACAGACAACCACTCATATTCACACTTAAGGGAACCTGCGTGTCCATGTTAAATTACAACATAGTCAATAAAATTACAGAAATTAAACATATAATGGGAATAGTAATACACAGTACTTCAATATTTAGGTAGTAATGTGTATTACCATAGATATGGAGCCCTAAAGATGTTTGTTTTTCTGTTTTTTCTCTGTCCAGGTTGGATGCATGCTGGTTATCCCATCATGGCACAGAAGGCCTCAGCATCTGAGCTGGTCAGCTATGACAAGTTTAGGACTAATGGCCTGTGGGGGCCCATCCATGAACTGGGACACAACCAACAAAGAGGCTGCTGGGAGTTCCCATCACACACCACAGAGTGCACATGCAACCTGTGGTCAGTGTATGTGCACGAAGAGGTGCTGGGGATGAACAGGGCAAAGGTGGAGTAAATTAATTGTATTTGTTTGATAAAACAACTGAGACCAATAGCTAGAAGAGCCTGGTCTTAATATGTATTGTGACATGTTTTTATACCAATAAATGTCACAAAAGACGACTCCTTTGTTGAGAAAAGCGTTTTGCTTTTCATTTGGATTACATTGTTTAACAATCATATCATTTCATCTTGTTCAATGCAGGCTCATCCATGTATGAGTTTATCAAATCGAAAAAACCGAATAAAGGACTTTGTGAAGGGGGGCAGGAAACTCAGCAGCTGGGACATGTGGGTGGCCCTGGAGACATACATGCAGGTGAGAGAGAAATACCTTTTATTCAACTCTGTAAAGAACATATGTCACACAGGAGTCAGTACACACAATTGCACCCCTTCAAAGCCACAAGCTGCAATTCTGGATTCCAACCTTTTATTTGTCAAATCTTAATTTAATTTCTAAGAAGGTACTCTGGAGCTTCTCTGCCTTAACGTAGAAATGATATCAAATTTAGTGTTGATACAGTCAAAAACCAAAAAGTAGAGCAAGAATCCACCATGACAGACTTTTATGGTCAAAGAAGCCTTTTGTAGAGCAAATTGATTTGGGAAGAATTTCACGCCTCTAGCTTGTTTCAGCCTTCGGGTTGCAACCCTAATAAAACGGACAGTCTCGAGGCCAAACAAATGGACCCAGTGTTAAATGAAAAGATGAAGAGACAACAACGCTGTTTTTCCAGGTTTTCCTTTACCTCTGTCTCCTTCCCTGCAGCTCCAGGAGCACTTTGGCTGGGATGCCTTGAAGAAGGTGTTTGCTGCCTACCACAAGATGTCCAACTTTCCCGGTGACAACGACGGAAAGATGAACCTGTATGCTGTGACTTTCTCCCAGACTGTGGGGATGAATCTGTCTGCATTCTTTAAGGCCTGGGGCTGGCCCATAAAAACAGCCACTGAGGAGAAGCTCTCCAATCTGCCTCCCTGGAAGGACCACGCCATGGTCAACTATGACTAAACTTCTGCTGATTAAAAGGGCAGATCGATGGGTTCAATGAGGACCAAATTCTTGACATTGAGTATTTAGTGGGTATTTTGATTCACTTTCTTTTTGTTCTTATTTTGTTGTTGTATTTTACCATATGTATTGCAATGTTTCAAAAAAGAAAGTTTCATAGTTTACCATTGAGCGTTTAAATTCAGTATCTCCATTTGAAAATCAGTTTTCACTCTATCAATGAATATGATGCTCTTAAAGGGGCGAATGTTCAGTTCTCTGAAGATTCGGAAGACAAACAACCCAGAGGTCATTATCAGACACTATTTATCAGGATGGTAGGATTTGTCATGAAGAATAGTGCGTACCTGTGCACTTGTTTTATTTGGTAATGCAGAATTAATCCCAAGGCAGTTAGTGCCACATTGCACAAGCTGTTTGCATGCAGCTACATGTTAGTAAGATAGTTAATATAACAGCGTCAGTATAACACATTCATAGGTAAGGAAAGCATCTTCCAGCTGGGAGCTGAATCTTTGGGACTTTCTTTCACGTTCATATAAACTCTTGTAGGTGACTTTTTACAGATGTGTGGAGGATTCATGTGTGGACCAGAAGGTAATTGATTCAGGCTGTGTTCATGAGATGAATAATAGGTTCACTATGTTTGTGTTAATGTTAACTTCATTGTCACTGGAAAATTATAAAGCAAGGAATCTGGCTTTCCGTCTCCGTGTGTGTCCTTCCCATATCTCGAGAAGCCCATCTGATCCCCACACTTGGTGGATGACCCCATTGAGCGCTTTGTCGAATTTGTTGCAATGTGGACACGTGTCAAGTTATATATTTATGAGCTTTGAGTAAACAAGCACAAGCTCGTAGACGGCACTTCTGCGGCTGGATGGTGGACGCAGCCTGCTAACGCTACATGAATGCTGGATGAAGTTACAAGCAAACTCTTCTTCACCTCCCTTGAGTCAGCGAGCGGATATCCTACAGGAACGGCGCCCTTCACGTTGCAACTGAAATTATGTACATTTTGCCATATTTACTTATAACTTCAACTACACCTCCACTCATTAAATCCATGCTCCACTTTATACCCACGGTGGTTAGCAAGCAACTAATACGCCTGTTTGGAAATTATCCCCGCTAAGTGCATTTCACCGATGTTCATGACTGCAAGTAACCCCGACCTGGGTGTGGTTTTTAGGCAAACTGTGTTGCTTTATGCCCCTTTCTCTAACTGGGATTTTTGGGGCCTCCAACAGTTATGTTGGCCCCTGGTCATTTTTCCTGTGAACCAGAGTGCATCTCACTGGTGTTTCTGAATGTGAGTAGCAACGACTTTGGTGTGTGATGCAACTATTCATGGCAGATGTATTTGGCCCGGTCTGCACTAGTAGTCTACAAATATACATTCCCTCCACCCTTTCAGTGCCCTGCAGTTGTTGTCAAACAGCTCCCCTAATGGTATATTTTAGAAATGCTGAAGGATAGAAAGAGGTTTTCCACCCAGTTTCTCACTGTGACGAGAGATTATAAAACAAAAAGGTGTCTGTGAAATTTTCCACACGACAATTTTGTGATTGAAAGCCTCAAGTCTATAGTTTTATAAGACATACATATTTTGATATTTATATTGCTTTGATATCAGGGGCACTATTTGCACACATTTAAACTAAATCCAAGCAATAGGTGAACATTTACATGAGATCAAGTAATAATGATAATGCTTGTAATAACAAGCTTGTGATCATGAAAACATGAAAAATGATTATAAGCAATTCCCTTTTGTTTTTGTGAAAAGACTAGAAATAAAACAGACTTGCCAATTAGTAATAAAGTATGTGCAAATGTCCACTGGCATATTAGCCACTCTTCGTGATTTAAGACTGAGATAAGAGTCCAGATATTTCTCAGTCAGATACATTGCAACAGGAAATACATTTAGAATATTTACGTTGTCGTATTTGTAAAAGGTCTATAGGACTGTTTGTCTTGAAGGTTGATCTGAAGCCGTGCCCTTGTTTCATTTGGTAAAGCAGAATTAATCCCTGTGCTATTGTCGATAATTCATGCCACATCACGCAAATTATTTGCATGCAGCAACATGTTATCCCTGTACTGCACACCGTTGTCCTCAGGAAACAGATAACCTTCTTCATCACTCTCACCCACGTACATATTTGTTTTTCATTCCTACGCGTGATAATGTGTTATAGCACGTCTGTAATCATTCACATGAGGTGCAGGAGCAGGTTTGATGAATCAAGTTGGGGAGGGTCCTACTTTCAGATAGACAAGTGAGGTGTTCTGACTGGAAGGTAAGATACATTTAACTCTTTTGCATGTTTGAATAGAGATAACTTAACAATAAAAACATGTACATTTGTGTGAACCTGTAAAGAAGCATACTTGATAGGTGTTTTAGAAAAAACTAGAACAAATTCTCGTTGTTGCCCGCAGTTCCTTTTAAATCGTATTCTGCTCAAATGAAGGACTTGTAATGGGACATTACAGTACATTTGTGTGAACCTTTAAAGAAACATACTTGATAGGTGTTTGAGAATAAATAAATAAATGGTGTTGTTATCGTTGCCTGCTTCATCATGTCATCACTTTCTTATTGAGTGTCGCTGCTTTCATAATAAAAGAAGCATATCCTATAGGTGTTTGACAATAAATACATAGTTTTTTTTCCGCTGCCCACAGTCAGGCTTCGTTTAACCTGAGGTGAAATGATTTTGTAACTATGCACCATTTCCTTTAAAATCTCATCTGTAATTAGACAAATTGTCTCACAAACGTGATTTGAAGTTAGCTCATGCATGCGATTTTGAAGGCCTTTAGTTTTGAAATGCTACATCAGAATGTCCTGGTTCTCTCTGAGAAACACCTTGATGTGGTCTGCTATTAATCCGAGGTAAAATTATTTTGTAACTATTCACCATTTCCTCTAAAATCTAATCTGAAGTCACACAAATTGTCTCATGAATGTGATTTGAAGTTCGCTCATGCATGTGATTTTGAAGGGCTTTAATTTTGAAAAGCTACATCAGAATGTCCTGTTTCTCTCTGAGTGACACCTTGAAATGGTTTGCTATCAACCTGAGGTGAAATGATTTTGTAGCTATGCACCATTTCCTCTAAAATCATTCAGGAATGAGATTTTGAAGGGCTTTGCTGCACAATACAAATTGACTAAGTAAATACACCTAATTTAGTCAAACTTGTTTTATTTGATAATGCAGAATCAACTTCTGTGCAAATGACAACTATTCATGCAAGATCACACAAGTTATTTGCATGCAGCAACATGTTATCCCTGTACTGCACACCGCTGTCCTAAGGCAACAGATAACCTTCTTCATCACTCTCACCCACGTACATATTTGTTTTTAATTCCTACTCATGACATAATGCAGAATGAACCCCTGTGCTACTGTTGACAAGTCGTGCAACATCGCACAAGCTGATTGCAATGCTCTTTTTTTTCCCACAGGACAGTCTGACAATTCACCAACACAATTTACCTCTGACTCAACACTATTCTTCTGCTATCCTGCCATCCACCCTCTTCATCCAACCTTCAGCTCATCGATCCTTCCCACCATGTCCACCCGACCCACTCAGTCCTACAAGTCCCTGATGAGAGGCTTTAGGGAGCTGGACATCCGTGGCCCCTCTGTCCCCAGTGACCTGTTGCTGACTGGAGACCATGCTTTTCCTTTAGCAATGAACAGCAAAGGCCAGGTCCTGATGGCAGCCTCTCTGTATGGCTGTGGGAGAATTGTGGTCCTGGGTCATGAGGGCTACCTGACCACCTTTCCTGCTCTGGTAGAGAACGCTCTGACCTGGCTGAGAGGAGATGGATCTCACAACCTGTCTGTGGGCATCCACAAACACGTCAAGGGAGTTGCTGATAACCTCAGCAAATCCAGCTTCCAAGTCACAGTTGTTGGGGCCTTTCGTGAGAACCGGAAGGTTGGTGTGTACGTGACGGACGCCTACAGCGTTGGTGCAGATGTGAAGGACCTGGTGGCTTTTCTGAAAGGTGGAGGAGGAGTGCTGATAGGAGGGCAGGCGTGGAACTGGTCTCATACGCACCCTAAGGAGAACACGATTCTACATTTTCCAGGGAATAAAGTGTCCGCTGTGGCTGGGATCTACTTCACTAAGGATTATGGGAAGGTAGAGATCCTGCCTGTCCACCCACAGATCCCATCCTCCTGGATGGCTTTACGGTAAGTGTATACTCCTCTTCTATTTCAAATGTGGGACTTTTCTGTTAATCTAAAATCTACACCATTTGTGGCCCTCATCATTAATACCATATTATACAGCTAAATCACTGAGGCAATTTACTTTGTTCAATTGTCATTTAATACATTGCATTGTTTTGTCTAATGAGCGGGTTGTAATATTTCAACCCATAATCCATGGCAGGAGCATAATACGACACATTTCTTTGATTATACATAACTTTTGAAGGTTTACTTACTTAAAAACATTTTATAAGATTTTCTTTATTGAAAGTCTGCTTTATGCTGCAAATAAATCTAGATCATCTCACTGACATTTGTTTCTGTGATGAGGCTATTTTATTAAACATTTCTTTTCTCATATGTTGCTTCTTTACTCAATGTTGTATAACTTTAAACTATTTTAAATTGTTAAATATCTTGCAAAACATGTTGCAACCTTTGCCTTAAAAGGGGTTTATAAATAAAGTGTATTATTACTGACAGGGATGTGCGGACAGGGGAGGCAGGTGAGGCTCTGATCATGAAAAGTAAAAAACAAATAATGATAAAATAAAATAAATATGAATATTTCTCTACTGATCTATGCTATAAATGTAATTTCTGTATGATTCCAATCATTTCAAGCATTTTAATAATCAAAATTGCTGAATTAGCGCATGTCCTGTTCAAACAGAGAGGAGACATGTGAGGTGAGGCAGCGGCGAGCCGTTCCTCACCTCATATTATGAATCCTCACTAACTGGGTTGAGCGCGTGCCTTTTGCTGTCTCATTCCTGCACACACTGTAATATTTGTAGACACTTTTATTATATGTCCTTTCTTTCCATAGAATAGGTAATGTATTTCACGTCTGTGTAGAACATATTTCGTGTTGCTGATCTGACATTAAACCGCAGTGAAAAAGCACAGAGGGGCAAACAGTACCTCTGCCTCAATGAAGGGGGCGTGCGAGAGCCCACGGGTCGGGTTTATCTCGTCGCGCTACACAGAGCAGATCGAACCAGACAGGAAGTCAGACACCAAAAAGGAATAGAGCATCCGTTTTTTTTTCCAAATAAAACACTAGGTGCAGCCAGATCGCGGTGCACACGCTCCCGGTGGAATCAAATATGTACCTTACCTATGTGTGTGTAAAGAATGCGGATATGAAATATGAAAAACAACCAGTAGTCAATGAGCAAGCTGCCAATTGAATGGTGATTTAACCTACTCTATTGGGTTCATATATTTGTAAATCTGACTCTGAACGAACCTCACCACATGTCACTGATTACTGAAAAATGAACGTAAGAATACTGATATAGGGCATGAGGATGATGGACATTTTCTTCTCTGTGTCTCACTCTCTCCCTCCTCTCTTCCTCAATACAGTGTTGGTAAAGATTTTGTCGATGACCTAGAGTTCTTACTCCAGGGGGTTTCAGAGTTTGACCTCGGCGATCATTTTTTAGCTTCTGAGGCTCTGGTCCACGGCCCGCTAGCATTCCCCATTGGTACCACTGAGGATGGACAGGCATTCCTGGCAGGAACCTACTATGGGAAGGGACGAGTCATTGTGATCACACATGAAGGTCCTCTGAAAACAAAGGTGCTGTTTAAATGTCTTTATTTGAACAGAAATCGTTCTTTGTAAGTTAAATTGAGCATGTAATAAAAAGTATTTCTAACACTCTTCATTACAGAAACTGACTTCATTTTGGAACAATGCCATCCGTTGGCTGGACCAAGGCCGGAAGGGGGCGGTTGGTGTTAAGCCAAAACAACAACTTCTCAGCGAGTCAGGGTTAAAGTATGAGGAGACTGAGTTCAGGAAAGACCTGAGTGTATTCGTTTGTACAGCGTACAGCAATGATCATGTGGAGGAACTCCAAGACTTTGTGGCAGAAGGAGGAGGTCTGCTGATTGGTGGACAGTCGTGGCACTGGGCACACACTCACGTTGGGCAAAACCCAATGACAGATTTCTCAGGTATGATAATGCACCACTAAAGTTGTATTCTGTGGTTCCCATTTCAACACCTGATGATATGGGATTGCTGAGCATATTAATGTGATATTGTACTGGACTGACACTTGCACATGTGAATACAGCCCCACATAATGATTTCCACAGCGCTAAATACTATTACTTTCAGTGTCAAAGTACAGCAGAAATGACAGTGATGGGGTTCAAAATGGAGGATGGTGGATCTGCAGCAGAAGTACAAGAACTGTAATTTGTCACATCAACTGCAGCCAGTGAGAAAGTCAGTAGGAGAACAACGATGACACCGTGAGGGCAAGTTGGGAACGACAGAACAAGCAAGGGAGCACACACACACATAAACACACATATATGAGACCATATAAAAAAGCACAAAGACCAAAGAGTGGTCTAGACACTGAGACTTGACCCGAGACCGATGTCGGACTAGTCTCAAATTATGCTCAGTTAATTTGGGCTGGGAAGAATCTCGTTTTACTGAGTCTCGTTTTACTGATCAGATCTTGCATCTGTGTGTCCATATGTCCGGTATCTGAGTTGATCAGAACGGATCTGAAAAATTACTTTTAGGAATTTGATTCACAGATATTGAATTTGTTACAATTGTATCTGACAAATGGTTGTATTTTGTATGATGTATTTTGGCTACAGAATATTTTGGTTCAACTCTTGACGTTATATTGCAACTCTTTTGTTCATTAATAGCACATCATGCCGTCGCCAGTGTAGCTGTTCTCTCCCCCGTTTTTTTGGATTGGGTCTAATTATCTTCGGGTTTATTTGGATCAGGTCTGTATTTAAAAAAAAAAAAAGTATTCACGTATGTAGGTAGTTTTCCATGGGGGCTGTTAGATTGGAAACATTTTGGACCCATAAAGATGCTCTGGTCTTGGACACCTCAACTCTAACCCTAAGCCAAAGTGATTATTGTGGTTCCTTATCAACAGGCTACTACTTTATACCATACATTTAACACACCTTCATCAAAAATAGAAGAGTATAGACATAAGACCATATAGACATCACCTAGGCTATTGTGGAGTTTTTTTTAAATGTTGGGGGGTCAGTAGATCAGGTGATATTTGTTTTAACTGTGTTTCAGGAAACAAGATCCTGAACAAAATGGGCTTGAGCCTGTTGCCGAAAACCATCAGTCAAAGCTCCTACAAGGCCCCTGTGCCTATCCAGGCCAAGAAAGACACCGACCACTTCCTCTCTCTTCTGCGTCTCTTTGCTGGTCATGTTACCCAAGGTGAAAAACTTGGCAAGCATGAGGAGGAGCACCTTCAGAAACTGGGCGTGGATTGCACTAACTACTTGAGAATGAAGGCTCATGACAGCAGCTCCTACACACAGGTTCTGTCCGTCCTGACTGACATATTGAAGTCCAAAGGCATGCCACAGGTGGGTCATGAATGACATTTGAGTCTATGATTGAATATATGAAGTGTCATGAATTTAGTCCCTTTTTATGGTAAATCTGATATTTAGAGAGAGTCAAACTATTTATAATATATTTGTAATTATAAAACATTAGTGACAGTATATCGGCCACAACTACCACCTAAATGGTAGAAGACTGCATATTAAACGTTTTTTTCTGGTCATTTGATGAGTACAAAAAAACATGGTGATTGTTCTTAGTCGTTATGGTGACAAACACAGTAGTGAGGCTGTAAAGTGTTGTTGCAGCTCGCCGGGACGGATGGCTAGTAAGCGGGAAATTAGCCAGAGTAGCATGGTGGAATTAGGAAGCTAGCTAACTTTCCAGCTATCTGCTAGCTAGCAAGCTAGTTTGCTAATTCCTCGATACTTAAATGCTACACTGGTTACAGAAAATAAGCAAATGACAAGGTTGTCAGTCAACTGCTCGTTTTAGTCGTTACTGCAAAACCTCACCTCAGTGAGTCTACGACTTGCTGGGAGTATGTTTAGTTTAGACGGAAGTTAGCCGGCTACATACGCTACCTATCGCACCTTCATCAACTCTATAGAATCCCTGACACTGACATTATTTGGTGATGGTCTGAATTCACAGCCTCCACCTCCCACTACAATAAATCTGGGCATGCCAGTCTGTCTGACATTAGCATCCACACTCCTGTCTCTCTTATATTCAGCCTCAAACAAACACAGCCTCTCCTGCCTAATTTGAAAGCACTCAGATATGAATTTAGAGAGCCGTTGAGAGGCAATCAAAATGCTCCCAATTTTGGATATTTCACCTTTTAACTTACTGTACTTTTCACATTCAAATTAAACGTTTTTTTGCAATTTCACTACGAATGCCCTTTGTTGTCATCACTAAGCTTGGCCTATTCATTCATATTGTTGGCCTCACTGGAAACCTGTTGGCTATCAACCAATCATGTTGTGTCGCAGGAATCCGTTTTAAGATTATTCATGTTCACTTTATTTCAAGGTGAGTAAGAAGAACCCTGTGAAGACACCCAAAGACCATCTACTTCTCAGTTTGGGGAGAGCGGTATATAATGTGTCCCCAGATCCTGATGCCCTTCTGCCCTTCCTCATCGAGCCTTTGATGCCAACAGTGGGAAACCAAAGGATCATGATTAATGCTAACACAGCAGGTCAGAAGTCACTGTTGTGAACAAATGTGTTAAACATTAACATGCTGACCTATAATTTGTCTCTGTACAATTTAATATGATGCAGTAGTGTGTGTTTGTGGTATTACATTGCATTGACATGAAGACCGTTAAGTGTCTCTTGTGACTTACATGGACCTTTTGCTACTCTTTACGTGTGCCAGGAGAGAAGACGTGGATCAGTACAGGCCTGTACCTCTTTCCTGGTATGAAGACCGAGATGATCATACCAGCAAACCTTGTCAACAAGAACTGGACGGTACGTTACACACAATTTAATACTGAGCTTGTTGTGTTTTTATCAATGTTCTGTTAATTTATACATCTAAGTCAGGTCTATTCTGTCAATAAAGCCCCAAATCACAAATGTATCTTGTGCATTTCACCTCTATTAATATCCTTTTATGCCTCAATTTATTCATGCTATTCTTGTTTTTTATCCATTGACTTACATGCATCTCCTACAAAATCTAACTGTTCTTGCTGTTAACACATATTCCATGTCTCCCTCAGATCCAGATTGGTTGTCAAACAGACTACCTGGATGCCAAAGAATTGAAGAGAGCACCGTGTGTCCATGAGCATTTTCCTGTTACCTCAAAAAAGATGCAGGTGTGGAACCTGTGGGGGGGACTCATCTACCTGGTGGCTCCACCCAACACAAAGGTGGAGGGGTTAGAGGTCATAGTGCAGAAGGCTGTACCTGCTCCTTACTACAAGTCAGGTGAGTGTGTGTCACTGTCTGTTCATGCTCCACAAAGGACTGTGAGGAGAATATAATGCATATCATGCAGCAGGATGAACATTTGCTGCCTGGAAAGAAAGTTTCTGGTCTAGTTTACTTTATTTCTTTTTTCACTAACCTGTTAGAGGCCCAGAGGGCAAAATTATCTGTTGAGCACTTACTGACTGACTCAACTCAGTTTAGACTTTTTTTTAAGGGAATGTTTCAAATAAAATCATGTTTTATTGTTTGATTAAGTTCTGTAAGTTTGATTTAATTAATTGTTTATTCCAAAAAGCGACAATGTACATTAATCAACATTCAAACAAATGTAAATGTTAAACCTGAGTATGTATAGGTTTCATTTTTTTTCGGAACTACATTTTTTCTGGGTGACATTATACAACAAAATTAAAGTCAGGTTGAGGCAACAAAACCGTCACGGACGTGGTGCCAAGCGCCCGTCTCGTGGTTGAAAGTCCTGTGTTTGTTTGTTGGACCCATCAACATCCTCTTCTGGATGTGGTCTTACTCTACTGCACGTTATTTCCAATAACTTAATAAACAAAGCCCCACTACTTTACCTTCTTTTATGGGCTTTTGATAAATAATCACTATAATTCAAAGCTTCGTTTCAATTGCACTCCAACCTCGACCCTTTGTTTGTTTCAGGCGTGACGACAGCAGCTGATTGGTCGTTGCTGCGCAAATCTCCTTCACCGTGGGCAGAGCTGGAGTTTGACAACATCATCCTCACCATGCCCTCAGACGTTGTTCGAGACCTGGAGTGCGTTGATGAGGTGGCAGCAGTTTGGAATGACGTCATGAGGGGCGTCGCAGATCTGGCTGTCATACCGCGCAGATTTACCCGCAAAGAACGCATTGTAGCAGATGTGCAGATCTCTCATGGTAAGTGTGTTTTGCTGTCGCATACTCACATATTCAATCAAAGGATGTCTTGGCAGCATGTGCTGTTAAAAAAAGAATTGTGTTTGCTTTATTTAAATTCTTACTAGAAATGAATACAATTTAAAGAAAAAACTTCCCAGATCTACGGTGGTCGAGTAGTGTCGTAAGAAAGCAAGGGCCACAACGCAACACAAGTTAGCAACAACAGATGTTGACTACTGACTATTATTGCCGGCAGACTGTTATTCGGTTTGTTCGAGATGAGCCAGGCCTGCGCAAAATCATTGATTATTGCACAATACACACTGGTTAGATTTGTGTCGATCTTGATCCAGACTCTGATGTCATGCACACGTGGGCAACAATAACCTCACGAGATCATGGCGGCCACAGTTTTAAGAGCCAGGCGCCGCAGTCGTTTTTGATTGCTCTATATTGTATTAGATACCATTTGTGTTATATTGTGTTGCGTGATTTGGCCCCACATAAGCCCCACTTAAATGCATTGATAATGTACTGTAGATACAACTATTTTAATACTTTTGTACAGTATAATATAGTTCATACCATATATGTAACATATATTACTAGAACTTCTAATTCAAAATAATTTATAGATTACAAGTTTTTAAAAAAAGGAATATGTTAGGCTGTTGTTAATGATGAGCTAATGTAACTTGTGCTCACTTGAGCTCATCGGTTCACAAATGGCAACTCCTCTCCAGTGTTGCCAGATCAGATTGACAGTGTTCAGCCCAATCACGACCTAAAACCTGCCAGATTCAGACAAAAGCAGCCCATGTTTCATCGACCCGCCCGACGCTATTTTTACCAGCCCAAAAGTAATCAAAAGTAGCCAAATAGGGCGGAAACCAGCTCTGGACGACTCCGAGGACTCCGGAGACCATGTCCCGAAGACATCTCTGTTAATGCACATTGCTATTGAAATGTCAAACACATGTTTGTGTTACTAACGTGTCTCCGTCCAGGTTGGATGCACTCAGGGTATCCTATCATGATGAACTCATCTATAGCAGCTGAGCTGGTCAAACCAGGTGACGCCAGGACCAAAGGCCTGTGGGGACAAATTCATGAACTGGGACACAACCAACAGAGAGGCTGCTGGGAGTTCCCCCCACACACCACAGAGTGCACATGCAACCTGTGGTCATTGTATGTGAATGAAGAGGTGCTGGGGATCAACAGGGCAAAGGTGGAGTAAAACACTTTTATCTTGGATGACACATTTTATTTGTTTTTTCTGTGATCACATTTCATCTCAGTCCGGTTATTTCCCCTTGGTTAACATCATGATATCTTGATTCCTTCAATGCAGGCTCATCAATATCTGACCTTAAAAAATCGGAAGAATTCTGTTGACGAGTACGTTAAAGGGGGCAGGAAGCTCAGCGACTGGAAATTGTGGGTGGCCCTGGAGACATACAGCCAGGTGAAAGAGACTTACTGTGTTTTAAATTCTGTAGAGAAGCTATGCTTGGGTACTCATTTATCCAGCATCGAAACCCAGGAAATGTAAGTAAGGCTTTTAATCTATAGTCACGCCGCTGCCCCCATAAGGCTGTAGATGGAATAGAAAATGTACAATACTCCTCAACATTATCTGCACATCATCAAGCTCAGGTGACACCAGTTTTTGGTTTAATGTGTCAGCTTCAGCTGCACTTTGTTGGCCTGAGCAGTTGAATTTAGTTGCGTATGAAATATTGTTTACATTGTTTGCATGTTCATGTCAATATGCTTAAAGTACAGCTGATAGCACAATCATGTCATATGGGAACACTTTTCATGACAAATTTTAGATTTGCTAATTGCAAAGTTTAGAGTTGCAAATCTTCCTGAATGTGTTTTTTTTTGTTTTGTTATTAGACTTCTGTGCTAGTAATGGATTTTCCATAATGAACACCCTGTTATGGCATATGGTGGTTCAAGTGTAAACTGGTAGTAAGGCTGACCTTGGAACATCTCGCTAAGACCTCTTTCAAAGACGTCTTTAACTCCCATCTCCAGATGAATTCTTCTTCCTTACATCTCGGGTGGATAGAGTGCTGCACGTTCAAAAGCCATAATTATAATTTAGTTACTATTCATAAAAGTTATAACTCATCCTCTGGGGGTTCATGAATGTCTTTACCAAATTTAATTTCGCTATCCATCTGATAAATGTTGAGATATTTCACTCTGAACTACAGTGATGGATTGATGGACTGAGTGACATTACAGCCCCGTTGTCGTGCGACTGAAATAGCCTCTTAGGACTTCACTACAGTTCATTTGTTAACTTGCTCATAAACTTTCATTCTGTCACCTACCCACTGTCTTTTCCCTCAACATCTGTCTCCTTCCATGCAGCTCCAGGAACAGTTTGGCTGGGATGCGTTTAAGAAGGTGTTTGCTGCCTACCACAAGATGACCAACTTTCCAAAGGACAACGACGGAAAGATGAACCTGTATGCTGTGACTTTCTCCCAGACTGTGGGGAGAAACCTGTCTGCATTCTTTAAGGCCTGGGGCTGGCCCATAAAAAACGCCACTGAGGAGAAACTCTCCAAGCTGCCTCCATGGAAGGACCACCCCATGGTCAAATATGACTAAACTTCAGACTTTAGCTGATTAAAACTGCAGAGAGGGTGGTGGTTTATAATTGGGAATACGTGTACATAACTGGGCTTACTTTTATTATTGTAGTAGGGATTTGTGCAAAATAATAGTAACACTCTATATAACAAACTAAAAACATTCACATTACAGGTCTAGGTCTGTTCATAAAGGCTGTTAAAATGGTGATTCCCTTCAAATTTGCAGCTGAAACACTCACAGCAGAGTTGTTCCCTGTGGGTTCAACATGTGTCATTTGACACATTCTAAATATATTAATGTTGCTTAAAGCAGCTATAAATGTTTTTCAGAAATCATAATAACATCGGGAGAAGCATGAGTAAAAGGCATATTCTAATTTAAAAGTACAACTTTTTTCAGAGTCATAATTCTTTTAATAGTTTTACAGATATTTGGATGCTTCTTTTATGAATCAGTACGTTTTTTCATTGATCATTTGCTCTCAAGGTGTTTAAAGTTACTCTATATATAGTTAAACATCAATTCCAGTACTTGCTTCATGGGTTCTTGGGTGTTTTTTTTATCCATTAACCCTGAATGGTTGGTTCATCTTTTTGACAAGACAAGAAATTAATTTCTGTCATTCATTCAATCATACAATATATTCATGTAAATAACAGTTAGTGATTCAGGCTGTGTTCCTAAGACAGACACTTGCTATGTTTTTCCTTTGCTGTCAATAAAAAAAACAAAAAATAAACACGTGGATCCTCCAGGCGTTCTATTTCATCTTGGGGTTCTGAGGAACCACATTGGTGAGGGTGAAAGTGACATTGTGGGTAGGGACTGTAAGAGAGAGGAGTGGAGGATTACAGGAAGTTACGAAAGAAATTAAGTTACAGCTTGTGGTTCCAAAGAAATAAAGTTATGTGTTGTAAAAGTGGCTTGATAGCATGGAGAGGAAGAGAGAGAAAGACCAAGATTTGTCCAGTAGCTTCATCATTCTCATTCTACCAGGTTCACCCAAAATATTCTCTAAACTTGTTCAATTATAAACTGGAGGCACAATGAGTGAATAAGGTCAAAATCTAAGGCTACAGCAGCTGCAATCTTGAAGATAATGGTTGTTTGTACCTATTCTAATTAATGAAAGAACAACATGATAATTTGCCACAACAATCATCACTTTCTTATTGATTGTTGCTGCTTTTATAGTAAAATGATCAACAATAAAAACATGTACATTTGTGTGAACCTTTAAAGAAGCATACTTGATACGTCCGGACCCAGACGCTGTCCTATCTGGACCCGGACTTATAACTGATGTATAATTGAGAATTATACATTTTGGCGGAGCGCTTCTATTTTAACCTGCACAGCTTTTCTAGTCTTTAGTGTTCTGAGTGGAAGCTAAGATAAAGTTTACTCTTTTGCATGTTTGAATAGAGATAACTTGACCATAAACAACATGTACATTAGTGTGAACCTTTAAAGAAGCATACTTGATAGGTGTTTTAGAATAAATAAATGTTTTTTCTCGATGTTGCTCGCAGTCAGATTACTTTTAATATCTTTATTCTGCTCAAATAAAGGACTTGTAATGGGATGTTCTGTAAAATGAAGGTCTTGGTTAATGTTATTTATGATGATATCCACTGAGACTCACAGACAATGGACAAAGGGACATTCTATTGGCAAAATATGTCCCCATATAATGACGTATTTATATTGTTCCCAACTTTATTTATTTTTTTAAACAATCAAACAGAAAAAATCAGGAAATCAACATATACATATGATCAAATTAAACAACAAAAATATTCTTAGAATGTTGTCCCAGCATAAACACATATATCCTTGACAAAAACAAAAAAGAAAATAAAAAGATAAAGAAAATAACCTTTCATAGGGAAGAATTGACAATAATTTATCATACCACATTGCCAATGTAAATGAATGTACATAACCACATATGTAAGATTGAAAGGTGTGCAGCATAAAGATAAATGATACGTAGCAATTTGGCCTTTTCACCAGATAAGGAGCTTACACCAAGAATACACTGTTTTGGATGCATTACCATTTTAACACCAATATATTTCTCAATCTCTACTACAGGGGCCACTAATAGGCGCCTGTCCTTTCTGGACCCGGACGTATAACTGATGGATAATTGAGAATTATACATTTTGGCGGAGCACTTCTATTTTAACCTGCACAGCTTTTCTAGTCTTTATGGCACTCGGTCAGCAGTCCAGGAAATACACCAACCAATTGTTAAATGTGAAAACAGAATAATAATTGTTAAAATATAATGGATGTGGACTTTCTTTCTTTGATTTGACAGTTGTTGACTACACAGAGACGTTGTTACTACTACAGGGCTTCTTGAATATATATATGCCACTAAATAGCGCAAGTTAGATATTATTGTAATGTTCCGGACCTTTGCACGAGGAGATTTTCTCAATCTGGACCTTTTGGAATTTGAATTGAATACGCCTGCTCTACTAAAACAGAAGATCAGAATATTGTGACCAATGGACATGACCACATTACCAGAAAATGAGTTCCAAATTGTTTTTGGCACATCTGGCTTGCTGCAGAACACGATGCATCATATTTACAAGTTATTTGCATGCAGCAACATGTTATCCCTGTACTGCTCACTGTCGTTCTCAGGAAACAGATAATGTTCTTCATCATTCTCACCCACATAGAGTAGATATTTGTTTTTTATTCCCACGTTTGACAATGTGTTAAAGCACGTCTGTAATCATTCCAATGAAGTGCAGGAGGTTTAATGAATCAAGTTGGGGAGGGACCTACTTTCAGGTATAGACAAGTGAGGTGTGCTAAGATAAAGTTTACTCTTTTGCATGTTTGAATAGAGATAACTTGACCATAAACAACATGTACATTAGTGTGAACCTTTAAAGAAGCATACTTGATAGGTGTTTTAGAATAAATAAATGTTTTTTCTCGATGTTGCTCGCAGTCAGATTACTTTTAATATCTTTATTCTGCTCAAATAAAGGACTTGTAATGGGATGTTCTGTAAAATGAAGGTCTTGGTTAATGTTATTCATGATGATATCCACTGAGATTCACAGACAATGGACAAAGGGACATTCTATTGGCAAAATATGTCCCCATATAATGACGTATTTATATTGTTCCCAACTTTATTTATTTTTTTAAACAACCAAACAGAAAAAATCAGGAAATCAACATACACATATGATCAAATTAAACAACACAAATATTCTTAGAATGTTGTCCCAGCATAAACACATATATCCTTGACAAAAACAAAAACAAAATAAAAAGATAAAGAAAATAACCTTTCATAGGGAAGAATTGACAATAATTTATCATACCACATTGCCAATGTAAATGGATGTACATCTAACCACATATGTAAGATTGAAAGGTGTGCAGCATAAAGATAAATGATACGTAGCAATTTGGCCTTTTCACCAGATAAGGAGCTTACACCAAGAATACACTGTTTTGGATGCATTACCATTTTAACACCAATACATTTCTCAATCTCTACTACAGGGGCCACTAATAGGCGCCTGTCCTTTCTGGACCCGGACGTATAACTGATGGATAATTGAGAATTATACATTTTGGCGGAGCACTTCTATTTTAACCTGCACAGCTTTTCTAGTCTTTATGGCACTCGGTCAGCAGTCCAGGAAATACACCAACCAATTTTTAAATGTGAAAACAGAATAATAATTGTTAAAATATAATGGATGTGGACTTTCTTTCTTTGATTTGACAGTTGTTGACTACACAGAGACGTTGTTACTACTACAGGGCTTCTTGAATATATATATGCCACTAAATAGCGCAAGTTAGATATTATTGTAATGTTCCGGACCTTTGCACGAGGAGATTTTCTCAATCTGGACCTTTTGGAATTTGAATTGAATACGCCTGCTCTACTAAATCAGAAGATCAGAATATTGTGACCAATGGACATGACCACATTACCAGAAAATGAGTTCCAAATTGCTTTTGGCACATCTGGCTTGCTGCAGAACACGATGCATCATATTTACAAGTTATTTGCATGCAGCAACATGTTATCCCTGTACTGCTCACCGTCGTTCTCAGGAAACAGATAATGTTCTTCATCATTCTCACCCACATAGAGTACATATTTGTTTTTTATTCCCACATTTGACAATGTGTTAAAGCACGTCTGTAATCATTCCAATGAAGTGCAGGAGGTTTAATGAATCAAGTTGGGGAGGGACCTACTTTCAGGTATAGACAAGTGAGGTGTGCTAAGATAAAGTTTACTCTTTTGCATGTTTGAATAGATAACTTGACCATAAACAACATGTACATTAGTGTGAACCTTTAAAGAAGCATACTTGATAGGTGTTTTAGAATAAATAAATGGTTTTTTCGATGTTGCTCGTAGTCAGATTATTTTTAATATCTTTATTCTGCTCAAATGAAGGACTTGTAATGGGATGTTCTGTAAAAAGAAACAACAAAACAGAAAAAATTCAGGAAATCAACATACACATATGATCAAATTATACAAGAAAGATATTCTTGGAATGTTGTCCCAGCATAAACACATATATCCTTGACAAAGACAAAAAGAATATAAATAGATGAATAAAATAACCTTTCATAGGGAAGAATTGATAATAATTTATCATACCACGTTGCCAACGTAGGATGTACATCTAACCAAACATGTAAGATTGAAAGGTGTGCAGCATAAAACATGATACGTAGCAATTTGGCCTTTTGACCAGATAAGGAGCTAACACCAAGAATACACTGTTTTGGATCCATTACTATGTTAACACCAATTTCTTTTCATTTTTTATGTTTACCTTTATTTAACCAGATAAGTCACTTAACAACCAGTTGTCATTCACAATGACGACCTTGCCAAAAAGGCGGCAACAGAAGGCAAGTCGTTACAAACGAATAAAACATCTCAAATAACCTCATACAAAAATTACAACATCATTATAAGTACAATATATAAAAACAAATATTGTTCCTGGAGAAGCAGTGGGTAGTTATGGCCAGTTGACTAGAGAGTACAGGCTACAGTTATGAATGTTGAAAGGAGCACCGATCACGAAGCGGATGGTGGTTTGGTTGATGACATTTAGTTTATTGATGAGACTTTTGGAGGCGGACCTGTAGATTACGTCACCATAGTCTAAGATGGGAAGGACTGTCAGAGTGGATAAATGAGGCTTTGTTACGGTACAGGTAATTAATCATTGATCTGACTTTGGAAAGCAGTGAGTTTATGTGCATGTTAAAGGTGAGCGAACTGTCTAGCCAGATACACAGGTACTTAAAGGAATCCACAAACTAGAGTT
The DNA here is from genome assembly GCF_023349555.1 of Cebidichthys violaceus. Taxonomy (NCBI): domain Eukaryota; kingdom Metazoa; phylum Chordata; class Actinopteri; order Perciformes; family Stichaeidae; genus Cebidichthys; species Cebidichthys violaceus. Next base: position 3,903,839 of record NW_027176262.1, on the reverse strand, counting down.
CTGATCCATCCAGGGAGCAGTTTGTGGTAAGTGTTTGTTGAAAACCATACATTTTGTTTTGGTCATGATGAATTTCACTCTGTTGCATGTTTGGATAGAGATAAATTGACAAAATAAATAAATGTTTTTTAATAACTAATAACTTTTAATATTAGTATTCTGCTCAAATAATAGTAATGGGATGTTCTGTAAAATGAAGGTCTTGCTTCATGTTTTTTACGATGATATTCACTGAAATTCACAGACAAAGGGACATTCTATAGGCAAAATATGCACAATATGTCACAATATAATGACTAAAGCTGTGCTTGCTGCACAATACGAATGTTCTCAGCAAATAGACCTAATATATTTAAACTTGTTATATGTGATAATGCAGAAGCAACCCCTGTGCTACTGTTGACCATTCATGCAACATCACATAAGTTATTTGCATGCAGCAACATGTTATCCCTGTACTGCACACCGCCATCCTTCTTCATCACTCTCACCCACGTACATATTTGTTTTTAATTCCTAATCATGACATAATGCAGAATGAACCCCTGTGCTACTGTCGACAAGCCGTGCAACATCGCACAAGCTGATTGCAATGCTCTTTCTTTTCCCACAGGACAGTCTGACAATCCACCGACACAACTTATCGCTGACTCAACACTATTCTTCTGCTATCCTGCCATCCACCCTCTTCATCCAACCTTCAGCTCATCGATCCTTCCCACCATGTCCACCCGACCCACTCAGTCCTACAAGTCCCTGATGAGAGGTTTTAAGGAGCTGGACTTCCATGGCCCCCCTGTCCCCAGTGAACTGGTGCTGACTGGAGACCATGCTTTTCCTTTAGCAATGAACAGCAAAGGCCAGGTCCTGATGGCAGCCTCTCTGTATGGCTGTGGGAGAATTGTGGTCCTGGGTCATGAGGGCTACCTGACCACCTTTCCTGCTCTGGTAGAGAACGCTCTGACCTGGCTGAGAGGAGATGGAGTCAATAACCTGTCTGTGGGCGTCCACAAACACGTCAAGGGAGTCGCTGATAACCTCAGCAAATCCAGCTTCCAAGTCACAGTTGTTGGGGCCTTCAGTGAGAACCGGAAGGTTGGTGTGTACGTGACGGACGCCTACAGCGTTGGTGCAGACGTGAAGGACCTGGTGGCTTTTCTGAAAGGTGGAGGAGGAGTGCTGATAGGAGGGCAGGCGTGGAACTGGTCTCATACGCACCCTAAGGAGAACACAACTCTAGATTTTCCAGGGAATAAAGTGTCCGCTGTGGCTGGGATCTACTTTACTAATAATTATGGGAAGGTAGAGATCCTGCCTGTCCACCCACAGATCCCATCCTCCTGGATGGCTTTACGGTAAGTGTATACTCCTCTTCTATTTCAAATGTGGGACTTTTCTGTTAATCTAAAAGCTGCACCATGTGTGGCCCTCATCATGAATACCATATTATACAGCTTGATCACTGAGGCAATTTACTTCATTTAATTGTCATTTAATACATTGCATTGTTTTGTCTAATGAGCGGGTTGTAATATTCCAACCCATAATCCATGGCAGGAGCATAACACAACACATTTATTTATTATACATAATTTTTGCAGGTTTATTTACTTATTAACATTTTATTAGATAATCTTTTTTGAAAGTCTGTTTGACGCAGCAAATAAATCTAGATCATTGGTTTCTGTGATGAGGCTAATTCATTGAGCATTTCTTTTCTCATATGTTGCTTCTTTACTGCATGAGGATGATGGACGTCTTCTTCTCTGTGTCTCACTCTCTCCCTTCTCTCTTCCCTAATACAGTGTTGGTAAAGATTTTGCAGATGACCTAGAGTTCTTACTCCAGGGGGTTTCAGAGTTTGACCTCCGCGATGATCAAACATTTTCTGAGGCTCTGGTCCACGGCCCGCTAGCATTCCCCATTGGTACCACTGAGGATGGACAGACATTCCTGGCAGGAACCTACTATGGGAAGGGACGAGTCATTGTGATCACACATGAAGGTCCTCTGAAAACAAAGGTGCTGTTTAAATTTCTTTATTTGAACAGAAATCGTTCTTTGTAAGTTAAATTGAGCATGTAATAAAAAGTCTTTCTAACTCTATTCATTACAGGAACTGGCTTCATTTTGGAACAATGCCATCCGTTGGCTGGACCAAGGCCGGAAGGGGGCGGTTGGTGTTAAGCCAAAGCAACAACTTCTCAGCGAGTCAGGGTTAAAGTATGTGGAGACTGAGTTCAGGAAAGACCTGAGTGTATTCGTTTGTACAGCGTACAGCGATGATCATGTGGAGGAACTCCAAGACTTTGTGGCAGAAGGAGGCGGCCTGCTGATTGGTGGACTTGCCTGGGTCTGGGCACAGAAAAACCCTGGGGACCCGATGACAGGTTTCTCAGGTATGATAATGCACCACTAAAGTTGTATTCTGTGGTTCCCATTTCCACACCTGATGATATGGGATTGCTGAGCATATCTATGTGATATTGTACTGGACTGACACTAATCAGACACATGTAAATACAGTCCCACATAATGATTTCCACAGTGCTAAATACTATTACTTTCAGTATGTACAGCAGAAATGACAGTGGTGGGGTTCAAAATGGAGGATGGTTGATCTGCAGCAGAAGCACAAGAACTGTAATTTGTCACATCAACTGCAGCCAGTGAGAAAGTCAGTCAGGCGTAGGAGAACAACGATGACACCGTGAGGGCAAGTTGGGAACGACAGAACAAGCAAGAGAGCACACACACACATAAACACACATACTGTATATGAGACCATAGAAACAACACTAAGACCAAAAAGTGGTCCAGACACTGAGACCTGACCCTAGACCAAGTCGGACTGGTCTCAAATAATTAGGCTGGGAAGGGTCTTGTTTTACTGCCATGGATCTTGCATCTGTGTGTCAATATGTCCAATATCTGAGTTGATCAGAACGGATTTACTTTTAGGAATTTGATTCACAGATATTGAATTTGTTAGAATTGTATCTCCTGTCCATCTTCTGGCTACAGAATATTTTTGTTCAACTCAATGTTATATTGCAACTGTTGTGTTCCTTAATAGCACATCATGCCGTCGGCAGTGTAGCTGTTCTCTCCCCAGGGTCTGTTTTTTTGGATCAGGTCTGTATTTAAAAAAAAAATACGTAGGTAGTTTTCCATAGGGGCTATTTGGGACTGGAAACATTTTGGACCCATAAAGATCTCTGCTTCTGGACACCTCAACTCTAACCCTAAGCCAAAGTGATTATTGTGGTTCCTTATCAACAGGCTACTGCTTTACACTGTACATCTAACACACCTTCATTAAGCTAAATAAAAAAAGAGTATAGACATGAGAGCATATAGACACCACCTAGGCTACTGTGGAGCTTTTTAAATGTTGGTGGGCCAGTAGATCAGGTGATATTTGTTTTAACTATGTTTCAGGAAACAAGATCCTAAACAAAATGGGCTTGAGCGTGTTGCCGGCATACTTCAATGGAAGATCCTACAAGGCCCCTGTGCCTACCCAGGCCAAGAAAGACACCGACCACTTCCTCTCTCTTCTGCGTCTTTTTGCTGGTCATGTTACCCAGGGTGAAAAACTTGGCAAGCATGAGGAGGAGCACCTTAAGAAACTGGTCGTGGATTGCACTAACTATTTGAACATGAAGGCTCATGACAGCAGCTCCTACACACAGGTTCTGTCCGTCCTGACTGACATATTGAAGTCCAAAGGCATGCCACAGGTGGGTCATGAATGACTTTAGAGTCTATGATTGAATATATGAAGTGTCATGAATTTAGTCCCTTTTCATGGTAAATCTGATATTTAGAGAGAGTCAAACTATTTATAATATATTTGTAATTATAAAACATTAGTGACAGTATATCGGCCACAACTACCACCTAAACGGTAGTAGACTGCATATTAAACGTTTTTCCATGGTCATTTGACTAGTCCAAAAAAAATGGTGATTGTTCTTAGTCGTTATGGTGACAAACACAGTAGTGAGGCTGTAAAGTGTTATTGCAGCTTGCCAGGACGGATGGCTAGTAAGCGGGAAATTAGCCAGAGTAGCATGGTGGAATTAGGAAGCTAGCTAACTTTCCAGCTGTCTGCTAGCTAGCAAGCTAGTTTGCTAATTCCTCGATACTTAAATGCTACACTGGTTACAGAAAATGAGCAAATGACAAAGTTGTCAGTCAACTGCTTGTTTTAGTCGTTACTGCAAAATCTCACCTCAGTGAGTCTGCGACTTGCTGTGAGTATGTTGAGTTTGGACGGAAGTTAGCCGGCTACATACGCTACCTATCGCACCTTCATCAACTCTATAGATTCCCATTATTCACACTGACACTGACATTATTTGGTGATGGTCTGAATTCACAGCCTCCACCTCCCAGTACAGTACTATCTGGCATTAGCATCCACACTCCTGTCTCTCTTATATTCAGCCTCAAACAAACACAGCCTCTCCCGCCTAATCTCAAAGCACTCAGATATGAATTTAGAGAGCCGTTGAGAGGCAATCAAAATGCTCCCAATCTCGGATCTTTCACCTTTTAACTTACTGTCCTTTTCACATTCAAATTTAAACGTTTTTTGTAATTTTCACTACGAATGCCCTTTGTTGTCATCACTAAGCTTGGCCTATTCATTCATATTGTTGGCCTCACTGGAAACCTGTTGGCTATCAACCAATCATGTTGTGTCGCAGGAATCCGTTTTAAGATTATTCATGTTCAATTTATTTCAAGGTGAGTGAGAAGAACCCTGTGAAGACACCCAAAGACCATCTACTTCTCAGTTTGGGGAGAGCGGTATATAATGTGTCCCCAGATCCTGATGCCCTTCTGCCCTTCCTCATCGAGCCTTTGATGCCAACAGTGGGAAACCAAAGGATCATGATTAATGCTGACACAGCAGGTCAGAAGTCACTGTTGTGAACAAATGTGTTAAACATTAACATGCCGACCTGTAATTTGTCTCTGTACAATTTAATATGATGCAGTAGTGTGTGTTTGTGCTATTACATTGCATTGACATGAAGAAGTGTCTCTTGTGACTTACATGGACCTTTTGCTACTCTTTATGTGTGCCAGGAGAGAAGACGTGGATCAGTACAGGCCTGTACCTCTTTCCTGGTATGAAGACCGAGATGATCATACCAGCAAACCTTGTCAACAAGTGGTGGAAGGTACGGAACACACAATTTAATACTGAGCTTGTTGTGTTTTTGTCAGTGTTCTGTTAATTTATACATCTAAGTCAGGTCTATTCTGTCAATAAAGCCCCAAATCATAAATATATCTTGTACATTTCACCTTTATTAATATCCTGTTATGCTTCAATTTATTCATGCTATTCTGGCTTGTTTTTTTATCCATTGACTTACATGCATCTCCTACAAAATCTAACTTTTCTTACTGTTCTTCCAAGAAGTAACACATATTCCATGTCTCCCTCAGATCCAGATTGGTTGTCAAACAGACTACCTGGATAAAAAAGAATTGAAGAGAGCACCGTGTGTTTATGAGCATTTTCCTGTTACCTCAGAGAAGATGCAGGTGTGGAACCTGTGGGGGGGACTCATCTACCTGGTGGCTCCACCCAACACAAAGGTGGAGGGGGAAGAGGTCATAGTGCGGAAGGCTGTACCTGCTCCTTATTACAAATCAGGTGAGTGTGTGTCACTGTCTGTTCATGCTCCACAAAGGACTGTGAGGAGAATATAAGGCATATCATGCAGCAGGATGAACATTTGCTGCCTGGAAAGAAAGTTTCTGGTCTAGTTTACCTTATTTCTTTTTTCAATTCCCTTTTAGAGGCCCAGAGGGCTGTGGAGCACTTGTTGACTGACTCAACTCAGTTTAGACTTTTCCTTTTTCAGGTAGCTTTCAAAAACAAATCATGTTTTATTATTTGATTAAGTTATGTAAGTTTGATTTCATTATGTATTTTAAAAAAGGGGACAATGTACATGAATCAACATTCAAACGAATGTTAATGTTAAACCTGAGTATGTATTGGTTTTGTGTTCAGGGACACGAATGGACAATTTTTGCAACTTTATCCAGGCGACATTCAACAACAAAATTAAAGTCAGGTTGAGGCAACAAAACCGCCATGGACACGGTGCCAAGCGCCCGTCTCGTGGATTAAAAAGTCCTGTTTTTGTTTATTGGACAACCTCCACTTCCTTCCCCCGTATGTGGTCTTTCTCGATATTTAATGCTGCTACACATTATTTCCAATAACTAAACACAACCCCACCAATTTACCTTCTTTTATGAGTATGTTGTATTCATGAAACACATTTAGTGAAAAAAAATGTTTTCTTTGAAACATGCAGTTTTTGGCATGAGGACATCATGCTGTATTCACAGTCGGCCTACAATGGGGCTTTTGATAAATAATCACTATAATTCAAAGCTTTGTTTCAATTGCACTCCAACTTCGACCCTTTGTTTGTTTCAGGCGTGACGACAGCAGCTGATTGGTCGTTGCTGCGCAAATCTCCTTCACCATGGGCAGAGCTGGAGTTTGACAACATCATCCTCACCGTGCCCTCAGACGTTGTTCGAGACCTGGAGAGCCTTGATGAGGTGGAGGCATTTTGGAACAATGTCATGAGGGGCGTCGCAGATCTGGCTGTCATACCGCGCAGATTTACCCGCAAAGAACGCATTGTAGCAGATGTGCAGATCTCTGCTGGTAAGTGTGTTTTGCTGTCGCATACTCACATATTCAATCAAAGGATGTCTTGGCAGCATGTGCTGTAAAAAAAAGAATTGTGTTTGCTTTATTTAAATTCTTACTAGATATTAATACAATTTAACCCTGTAGCGCCATTGGTATGTTGTATACAATCCTATATATGTCTGCTACCAACTGGTGGAGTTTCCATGCACTGCAGGCAGTAGCAGGCATTTAAATTCCATTTCCAAAATGGCAGCCGTCAAAAAGTGACTTTATCGTTTTCGGCAGGGAAATCGTTGCTAATTTTGAAACAGTCACGGTAAGAATAACATTTATAGTGTTACTAATATTTCAATATGAATATTTACTGTATTGAAGCAAACTATAATTACTTCATATTTCGTTCCTTATTTTATAGTAAAATCGTGTTGAAAACATAGGTATCAAATATGATACAGCAGGTTTATAAAGTAATAATTCACCTGTGAATACTTGTATTGTATTTCATTGTGCACTCTGTATTATGCCATATCACAAGGCCAAATACATTGTTTTGGTCATTTAATTAAACTAATTAAAGGTAGTAAGATATATTGAGTGGAAATTTATGTTTCTTATATATATAAAAAAAATCCTTGGCTATCATAATCTTTTGTTATATTGCTAATTAATTAATTCATTAATTTAAAAAAAGAAATTCAGATTAAACAATCAGATGCAAACACTGCACAGGCAATCACTTCTCCCATGTCTACTGTGGGAAATGAAAAGTCCATGTTTGCCTGAACAAGGACAGAAACTGTGTTTTGCCTGCCACGAGGCGAAACAAACAGGTTGTAAAAAGGTTGCTGTTTGGGAAAAAATAAGAACCAAACCAAATGAAATGTTCCAAATGTTCCAAAAGCAATGAACATCATTAGTTATTGTTTCTAAAATAAACATTGTTGTGATCAATAAATTGATAAATATGCCTGATGAAGGCATATTATGCCGATGACACCCAGCTGGTCTTGTCATTTCCCCCCGGTGACACCCAAGTGGAGACGCGTATCGCTGCGTGTTTGGCTGACATCTCGAAGTGGATGACGACACACCACCTCAAGCTCAACCTCAACTTATTGTATTCGTATTCATTTTTTTATTTTTTTTTGCACTTACTGTTTTTCTTTGTTTCTGCACTGTACTTTGGCTCTGAGTTATGCTCTGCTTCATGCTCTTAGATGCTTGTTTGGAAAAGGAAATGTACTTATGACTTCTGGTGACTAGTAGTTCTCTTGAATACCAATGTTGATGCACTTATTGTAAGTCGCTTTGGATAAAAGCGTCTGCTAAATGACTGTAATGTAATGGAATGCACATTGCTATTGAAATGTGAAACACACGTTTGTGTTAATAACCTCTCTCCATCCAGGTTGGATGCACTCAGGGTATCCTATCATGGTGAAGTCATCTATAGCAGCTGAGCTGGTCAGACCAGCTGACGCCAGTTCCGTAACCCAGTGGGGAGAAATTCATGAACTGGGACACAACTAACAAAGAAAGTGCTGGGAGTTCCGACCACACACCACAGAGTGCACATGCAACCTGTGGTCAGTGTATGTGCATGAAGAGGTGCTGGGGATCAACAGGGCAAAGGTGGAGTAAATTAAATGTATTGGTTTGATAAAACAGCTGAAACCGATAGCTAGAAAAGCCTGGTCTCAATATGTGTTGTGACATGACAAAACATAATCAATCTCAAGAAAAATATATGGCTTTTCACTTGGATTACATTTGTTTTGTTCAACGCAGGCTCATCCAAATATGACTTTAGAAAATCGAAAAAGTCGAGCAGAGGAGTATGTGAAGGGTGGCAGGAAGCTCAGCGACTGGCATGTGTGGGTGGCCCTGGAGACATACATGCAGGTGAGAGACTATTACTGTGTTTTACATTCTGTAGAGAAGCTATGCTTGGGTCACACAGGAGTCCCCAGAGACAAACCCAGAAAATGCAAGTAAGGCTTTAAGTCTATGGTCACGCCACTGCCCCTATAAGGCTGGAAATGGAATAGAAAATGTCATTGTTTGGTGAGTAATGGGGAGAAAATGTTGCTATTTTGGGATCAGGGTAAAAAAAAATGCAAGTTTGGTCTGATAACTTCACCAATTCTAAGAGGTTTACCGTCTGTACTGTGCACAATACTCCTCAGCATTACCTGCACATCATCAAGCTCAGGTGACACCAGTTTTTGGTTTAATGTGTCAGCTTCAGCTGCACTTCGTCGGCCTGAGCAGTTGTTAGTTTTATGGCTGAATTTAGTTGAGTATGAGATATTGTTTAACGTGTTTGCATGTTCACATCAGTATGCTTAAAGTACAGCTGATAGCACAATCATGTCATATGGGAGTTACCTTACAGTCTCCAACACGTTTCATGTCAACATTTAGATTTTAATTATAACTGGTAAACTGATTTAACCAACTTGATGGTTCATAAAGTGAAAGTTCCTTTTGTGTTCCTTTCTCATCTTCAGAAGAATTCTTCTTCCTTAAATCTCGGCTGGATAAAGTGCTGCACCTTGAAAAGCCATAATTATAATTTAGTTATTTTTCATAGAGATAAGTGCGGCTGAAATAGCCTCTTAGGACTTCACTGCAGTTCATTTGTTAACTCGCTCATAAACTTTCATTCTGTCACCTACCCACTGTCTTTTCCCTCAACATCTGTCTCCTTCCATGCAGCTCCAGGAACAGTTTGGCTGGGATGCCTTTAAGAAGGTGTTTGCTGCCTACCACAAGATCACCGACTATCCCAGTGACAACGACGGAAAGATGAACCTGTATGCTGTGACTTTCTCCCAGGCTGTGGGGAGGAACCTGTCTGCATTCCTTAAGGCCTGGGGCTGGCCCATAAAAACAGCCACTGAGGAGAAGCTCTCCAAGCTGCCTCCATGGAAGGACCACCCCATGGTCAAATATGACTGAACTTCAGACTGCAGCTGATTAAAACTGCAGAGAGGTGGGTGGTGGTTTATAATTAGGAATACATTTGTTTATCTGGGCTTATTTTTACTATTGTAGTCGTGATTTGTGCAAAACAATAGTAACACTCTTTATAACCAACTAAAAAGATTCCCATTACAGGTCTAGGTCTGTTCAAGAAGGCCCTAAAAATGGTGATGCTGCTTTTATAGTAAAACTATCAAGAATAAAAACATGTACATTTGTGTGAATCTTTAAAGAAGCATATTTGATAGGTGTTTGAGAATAAATAAATAAAATTCCCTGGACAGACTGCCCTGATCAGCAGGTGTTAGAAAACACCATATTGCAAAACAATGTACAAAAAAGATGTAAAATGTAAAATGTAACTTACAGAGCCATAGGGATCTGTGGCTCTCCCAAGCAGGTGTCAGCTGTACTCGTAGTGCAGTTCAACACACACGCACACACACACACACACACACACACACACACACACACACACACACACACACACACACACACACACACACACACACAATGTTGCAAAACACACCCACATAAGATGGCAGAACGATTAACAATGAACTATATGTGAACTATGGTTCTATTGACAAATGTAACCTTTTATAACAAATTACCTATAACCTTTTGCATATAACCTTTTTCTTATTCTTGATATTTTATCACAATCACGTATTGCTTAGGGTTAGGGCTCCTACCTCATAAAGGTAGCAGTCAAATAACCTTGCCAAAGAATACATATATTTGAAGTTATATAATCCATGCTTGGCAACAAACCCGTATAATCGGTTGTTACTGTGATATCATGTATCCATTGTCTTGTACCTAACAGTGAGCAGATGTGCCATACGTCCTGAGTAACAGTGGGGGGTCACTAAATTCAGAAGGGGGTCAGATAAGGCCAGGATTTTAGAAGATCAAGGCAGAAGAAGGGGGAGCGGCAGGTCGTAACCTGTGTTAAATTTAAAATTAGATTTAACCAATCTCCGGACTTTTGGCAGTACACTTTGCTCACTGGTTTAGGTTTTATTCTTTTTCTGGTGTTGCAAACTTGTTGTAGACCAGAATCCAAAGAAATATACTTTGAATTGAATTAAATAAACAAGTGAAAACTGAATTATTTTTTACGGCTCCATTTTTTTTTTTCCATTTCGGACGGGACATCGGAACCAAGAGAGAGGGGTCTCCTCTAGGGGGAGATCGCTCAGCCCCTGCGGTAAGCTGCAGCACCCTCACCATGGCACATCCCTGATACCATCTCTTATTGAGTGTTGCTGCTTTCATAAAAATAATAATAAATAACATCATAAAACATTTACATTTGTGTGAACCATTAAAGAGGTATATAGGTGTTTGAGAATAAATATGTACAATATGTTACAATATAATGATTAAAGTTGTGCTTGCTGCACAATGCAAATGTTCTAAGCAAATACATCAAATTTACCACTCCCCCCACACATTTGTTTTTTATTCCTACATATGACAATGTGTTATAGCATGTTTATAAACATTCCAATGAGGTACAGGAGAAGGTGTTGGGGTAGTAGGGACCTACTTTCAGGTAGACAAGTGAGGTGTGTTTGAATAGAGATAACTTAAACATGTACATTTTTCACCACTTCGAAACAGAACAAATCAGGAAATCAACATGGTCAAAGTAAACAACAAAGATATTCTCGAAATGTTGTCCCAGCATAAACACATATTTCCTTTCCACAAAGACTGTGATGATTACAAGTACTTGCGCACTGGAACCCAAAAGCACTACACTGAGACAGAGTTCCAAGTATAGTTTGATTTACTAATGTTCAGGCAGGGTCAAAACCGGGAGATCAGTCAAACAAATCCAAAAAAGGGCAGGCAGAGAATCCAAGGTCTAAAATAGGCAGACAGGGTCGGAGCAGGCAGATCAGATATTGCAAGTGAGAGGACCTAAATAGTGAGGGACTAATGAGGGAATGGGCTGCAGGTGAGATGGGCGTGGAAAACCAGGTGAGGGGAATGACTGATGATAAGGTGTGAGTGGCAGGACCTGAAACAACAGGAGTGTTAGATAAGCAGGCAGGCAGGATGAAAACAATCTAAGATGAAGTGGAATTTGTGACAAAGACAAAAAAAATAAAAGCTTGGTGCTAAGGCATCAAGGCCAAGGTGTTCTGGAAAGTTTCTATGTAAATTGGGAGAAGAATTTGTCGTTCAATCAATTGAAACAAACAGAGTCTTGATGAGAATCAAAGTTGTCTTGTCGTTTATTTGCTTGCAAGCGGAAGATTGTACAACAGAGCACGTATCACAGCAGTCTGTTGAAAAAGCCTTCTTCGAAAAACAATATTCAACATCCTTTATACAGTTGTTATCTCTTTAAGGAAGCCACACCACCTAGGGCTTATCTCGTTGTATTCTGCTGAGTTCCCTAAGCTTCGATGCACAAGGTAACAAAAAATATCACGAGCACAGGCTGTTCCCAGATAGTTGTTTCTGCTACTTTTTCAGTAGCCTTTTCCTTTAATAGCTGACATGTAAGTTTCTGGTTCAGAGCAAGGACACACAGTTATTTATGCATATTTTTACCATTACATTCCACTCTTTAGATTATTCATTAATCACACTATATTGCAAAAAATATGTTACAAGGACATTTCAATAACATCAGAAGTATTACTCCAAAATCTGGTTTAAAATACATCTTCATGTGAGATGTCTCAAGAAAAAGCTGTTTTTGTGATATAAAAGATCTCTGTGATGTAGCAAGCTAAATATGTGTGTGTGATTAAAATATTGAATGCTATAAAACAAAGAATTCACATGTTACACCTTCGTTTTCTCCTCGTCAATCTCGGAGTCAGAGTCTGTGTCGCTTTGGTAGTCAGGGATAGGGAAAAGGTCAGGCTGATGGTCTCTGTCATTGGCCTCGTGCGAAATCAGTGAGCACTGGACCATTTGTCTGGACATTAAGTTAGTGATCATATTCCTGAGCATAGGGACCACACATGTTACAAAGATGATAAATACCAATATGAAAACACCAGCTTGAATGAGGGAGCTCCTCCATGTTTGCCATAAGTTTGTCAAAAAATCTGGTGGGGGTGTGCCGTCTTTAATCATGGCTTCCTGGAGCTGGGAGATATTGTATATCGCTTGAGAGATCACGTGACCGTCTGCATCGTTGTCGGGGATGAAAGTACAGCAATATTGTCCTACCATAGCACATACGCCCCCTTGAGCTGCCGTTATGTGGTCCATCACCATTCTATTTTGCATTACCATTAAACGGATGGAGGTTAATTCCTCTTTGATGCCTGTGATAGCGGCCAATGTTAAATTCAAAAAGCTTTTGAGACGGTAGTCAACTGTTTCTAGTCTGAGCATGTTTTTGGCAGTACCTGCCCATGGAAAGAGTGCCAAAACGACTTTCTGCCCTGTGTTCCAGTGTTTGAACGCTTTCGGGACATCTGAGCCATGGATAGAATCATGCTGTTTGAAGTTTGGAGAGGCGTCACGTTTTTGACGTTTTGTAGTTAATTGGACTGCGGACAATATGATGGTATGATCCGACAGGGATACTGGTGCACAAACGCCACCCCAATCGGGTCTGAGAGATACGTAGCCGGAATGTCCACATAACCACCACCCTCCTGACACCGGATATGTGCCACTAGCCCCTGGAATCACTGAACAGTTAACGGTGGTGCAATTATAACCAGCAGGACAGTCGTGTTGATTTTTAGGAACATATTTGTAACCGTCGCATGACCATTTTTCTAAATAAAACGGAGTGTTGTCGGCGTCCTCTTTCGCAGCCAAATCTTTACAATCGGTGGCATTGTGTCCAGTCATATTTGCACAGGAATATCTGTATACTCCGTTAGTAGTATTGCAGTCAGGGTTTGACGTTGTGTTTCCCCCTATGAATACGTAGTCACATAACGCGGGATTGAGGTTTCCCATTAACGTGGAACCGTTCCGTGCATAACAATACTTGAATCTTAACCCTGGAGCATACTGTACCTGAGTATCAAATTGTGACGAGGAAGCACTATTGCCTCGAAACCTTTCGACTGAGTGTGCTTGTTCACATTCTGTGCTATTCATGACCGGCCATGCTGCGTAGTTCGAGTAGTGTCCCACGCATGCCAGGCTGACAAAACAGCTTTCTGTTCGTCCTAAAGGTTTTGTGGCTTGAACACGGGGTTGATGCGATGACACTGGCATCATGGAACAGACGTAACAGTTTGTCCTTTTTTGTGTTTTGGCCACATATTGTGCATATCTCCACCACATATTTGAGGAGTAGACATGTGGGTGTTATACATTACCATCCAACCAACTGTGTCTCAGATTCCTGACTACTGCGCGTCTATTTCGTTTAGATAGTTTGATTGTTGCAGCGGACGGTGTTGTTAGTGTGGCAGGCGAGGCGGTTGTTATATTGTCGGGTCGGTCTGTGTCGGTCGAGTTGTAAGGAGGGTTAAGAATGTGATGTACATGCATCAAAATATAAGGCAGAACAACAAAGAATGAAACCAAAAACATTACACATAATGTTACACGAGTGCCACCATAGCGGCGGAACGGATTCCATGGTCGATGTCGTTCCATGATGAGAGAGAGTGCTAACAGCCAACCAGTTTGTATGGAATTCACCCGAGCAACTGGTTTGTGTGATCAGTTTTGCTTACGTTGACACCGTGAGGTTTCCACAAAACTGTCAGAGACACTGTTTTACCACTCTTTAGGTTCTAAATGTGTGTATGCAACTATATGTGTATTTTTGGGTGTGGTGCCGAATGGATAGCTCCCTCGAAGGTCACTTGCTTCACCCACGTTGGTGACCGCACGTCACGTAGATCCCTCGATGGTGACACGGAGCAGTGTGTCACTGGTAGAGGGCTCCTATTTCGTCGCACTGGCTTGTGCAGGAGCAGGAGGAGTTGTAGTCGTCTCAGCAGGAGGTGGAACCCTTTTGCAGTGAGTTGCGTGCACCCAAGTGGCACGTTCAGCTACTCTGACTGCTGTGTGAGTGACGAGTAGGATCTGGAACGGTCCCTGCCAGCGCTTAGCTTTCCAGCTTTTCCTCCTGAAGTCCTTGACCACCACGAAATCACCAGGCTGCAGCTTGTGTAGCGGTCCCGTTGCTGGTTGTGGAAGGGCTGCAGACATCTGTTTTCTTATGTTAGATAAAGCAGAGGAGAGTTGTGCACAATATGTTAACATTTCATGTTCGCATAGCGCGGTGGATGGAAGAGGAGCTCTCGGTGCTTCGGTGCCTACATGAGGTGGAGCACCAAACAAAATCTCAAAAGGACTCAGATTGCTGCGTGTTCGTTTTCTCATTCGCATGTACATCAGCACTAGAGGCAGGGCTTTTGTCCAAGGAAGACCTGTGTCAGCGCAACATTTTGCTAACTTGGTCTTGAGTGTTCCATTTTCTCTTTCTACAGCGCCACCACTGGCTGGATGGTATGCACAGTGTGTTTTTAAGTCAATACCCACGTATGCACTTAATTCTGTTATGGCTTGATTTACAAAATGAGAACCATTGTCACTTGATATCTTAGTTGGAATACCCCATCGGGGAATGATTTCAGCAATCAGAGATTTTGCTACTGTTGTAGCTGTTTGCTTGCTAGATGGAAAAACTTCAACCCACTTAGACCACATGTCTACCATCACGAGACAGTGTTTCTGTCAGATGGAGATAATTCGACAAAATCCATCATAACGTGTTCAAACGGACGTGTTGGTGGTGGGTGTGCAGCTTGTCTGGTTACCCCTGTAGGTCTGCCTGTGTTGTGAGTTGCATAAGTTACACAGGATTGACAAAACTTTTGTGCATATGCTGTGAACCCCTTTGTAAACCAAGTCTCACTAAGTGCACTTAACATTCCCCCTTTTGACACATGGTCAAAACCATGTGTTAATTTGGCATAATGAGAAAAGAAATGTTTAGGCAAACAAGGTTTGCCATCAGGTCCAGACCACAGTCCATCAGTGAACTTGCAACCAGCTGAGGCCCAAAGGCGCCTCTCATCTGGTGTGGAGAGCGACTGCATGGCTGAAAGAGAAGAAGGGACTGTAACAAATGAGTGGGTTTTGACAGCAGCAGAAATGTGAAGAGGAAGCTGTGCAGCAGCTTTTGCAGCAGCATCTGCACGAGCATTTCCTTTTGAAATGTCATCAGTGTTAGAAGTGTGTGCAGCACATTTACATACTGCAATCTCAGTTGGTAGCAAAATAGATTCCAACAGTTCTGCAATGAGTGTGTGATGTAGTACTGGTTTGCCATCTGATTTCAGAAAATGTCTGTGTTTCCACAGAGCACCAAAGTCATGAACTACACCAAATGCATAGCGAGAGTCAGTGTGAATGGTGACTGTTTTACCCTTAGCGAGTTTACAAGCCTCAGTGAGTGCAATGAGCTCAGCTGCCTGGGCTGAGAGGTGACATGGAAGAGGACCAGAACAGAGCACAGCTGAGTCAGAAACAACAGCAAAACCAGCAAGATTAGTATCAGTCTGTGGATCGCGAGAGGCAGATCCATCAACATACATTACCAGGTCACAGTTGGTCAGAGGAGTGTCCAGTAGGTCAGGTCGAGGAGTGCACTGAGCTTGGAGCTCAGCCAAACAGTTATGCTCCTCACCATCACCAGGAATAGGAAGTAATGATGCCGGGTTAAGATTAGTACAGCGTTTAACAGTTACGTTTGGCATGTCCAAGAGACATGTGTGATAACGCAAATATCACGCTGCAGAAAGATGTGATGACTTCTGTTCGAGAAGGATCAAAGACACAGAATGAGGGACTAAAAGGGTCAACGGCGCATAACCCACAATATCACGAGAAGCGGCTAGTGCTTTTTCAGCCGCGGCCACGGAGACACTGTGGCAGGCCTGCAGCGACAGGATCGAGTTTTGCAGAGAAATATGCTACCGGACGCAATTTGTCACCATGAGATTGTAATAACACAGATGTCATACAACCTGAGCGTTCATCGACTGTTTGAGTGAACGGTTTGTGTGGGTCTGGTAAACCCAGTGTAGGCGGAGTTTGTAACGCGCATTTCATTTTGGTGAAGGCCTGAGAGGCTGGTGTTGTCCAAATGATTTTGTCATACGCAGTTAGGTTTTTGCCATGAATTAACTCAGACAGAGGTTGCTCCATTTGAGAGTAGTTAGGAATGAACAAACGACAATACGAACACATCCCTAAGAAAGACATCATTTGTTTCTTAGTTGTTGGTTTTGGAAGCGTCACTATTGATGCAATGCGTTTAGGAGATAAGGTTTTCCCCTCACCTGAAATGTCATGACCAAGAAAATGTACATTTTGAGATACAAACTGCAGTTTGGACAGGCTGGCTTTATGGCCTTCTGCTGCCAGATGTTTTAATAGTTTTAATGTATCTTTTTGACATTGTTGTTGTGTCGGTGCTGCAATGAGACAGTCGTCTACATACTGCAGAAGAGCGGACCCTGGAGACAGGGTGAGGCCCTCTAAGCTTTCCCTGAGTGCTTAATTGTAGATGGTTGGAGATTCAGTGTAGCCTTGGCACAGACGAGTGAAAGTGTAAGGCTTACCATTGAAGTTGAAGGCAAACCAGAACTGACTGTCTTTGTCCACTGGGACACTGAAAAAAGCATTGGAGAGGTCAACAACAGAAAACCATTTTGCTTTAGGAGGAACCTGTGCTAGAATGGTATAAGGATTAGGAACATTAGGAGCTCTCGCGTGGACTGCTGCATTTACTGCTTTCAAGTCCTGAACGAATCTCCACTCTGTTGGTTTGCCTGCATCTCTGATCTTTTTAACAGGAAAAATAGGTGTTCTTACCGGTGAATCAGGACATGGAACAATCACTCCTGCATTAAGCAGTGACTCAAAAACTGGTGTAATACTGTCAATGGCCACTTGGCGCAGTGGGTATTGATGTTTATGTTGACGGAAATCTGAGCGAGGGGTGATGACCACAGGTTGACAGTTGTTGATGAGTCCCACGTCATATTTATGCGATGCCCAGAGCGATGAAGGAACAGCACTAAGGGCAGGAGAAATAGAGGAG
Source organism: Cebidichthys violaceus (assembly GCF_023349555.1). Classification (NCBI taxonomy): domain Eukaryota; kingdom Metazoa; phylum Chordata; class Actinopteri; order Perciformes; family Stichaeidae; genus Cebidichthys; species Cebidichthys violaceus. Next base: position 3,886,092 of record NW_027176262.1, on the reverse strand, counting down.
ACATCAGTTACAAACGTGTCAGTGTGTGTATCATTTGATGTATCAGAGTCATCAAAAACATAAACAGATCTGAGAGTGGCTGTTGTCAGATTAAATGATTGTTTATAGAACCCGGTTGATGGTGAATGCATAACCAGAAGGTCACGTGTTGTCTGCCAGTCAGTCAATGCTTCACAGGATTTAACGAAAGGGCCCAAGTCTCTCCACTGATCCGTCACAGATTTGGACAGCGAGATGTGTGGGTAGGGGTGTGGCACCTGGAACAGGTGATCCTTGATATAAGACAACAAAACAGAAATAGCGGATTTATACGAAGACCAAAAGAGTGTGGCACATACAATGTGGTCATTCAAATTGTAGTAAAAATCCTTTTCATATTCATCATCAGGTCCTGTTGACACATGTGCTGTGCAATGCAGGTGGTCAGTGCGCATGCGCTGCGCTTGAGGTGACACATGAGTGTCAGCCAAGTCTGTCATTTGTTTTGCTTGATCAAAAGGAATTTTCCATTGATACACAAATAGTGGATCAGTCATGTTGGCAGTCAGCTGAGTAATAGTTCGTTGTCTTACCACTTTAAGTCCTGTGGGAGTGGAGATCAAACAGATGCCAAAAGAGCACATGAGGTCTCTCCCCATTAGATTTATTGGACAGACAGATGATAACAAAAATGAATGTTTCACTTTAAATGAGTTGTCAGAGAATTTTGCATAAGTGTGTGTGTGTGTTTGTCATTCTGTTGATGTTCTTAATGACTGATGAAGTCAGTGAGTGCTGTCTGTTGCTCTTGTGTGGGTGTGAATGTTCGTGCGGTTAGTGCAGAAAGCTTTTCTTCATTGCAGGCGGCGGTGTGTGTGTGTGTGTGTTATACATGTGTGAGTGTGTATCACTTCCCTTATTTCGTGCGTATCACTTCCCTTATTTCGTCGAGTCACAGGGGTGGAAGTCGTCTCCCCTCCACATGCACCGTCCCTCTCAACATTTTAAGTTTAGTGGAACTTAAAGAACCACCTGTTGGAAAACCAAATTCGGATGACCAATAACTTAAAAATTCTATGCATCCGTCACTGTATTTTTGTGTCATCATGTCCACTATCGGTCCCTCTGGGACAGGTTTACTCTGTTTTCCACCCATCTTTCAGGCGTGGTAAGTACTTTTATCTGTTAAAATATAGTCGTCACTATAAGTCTTAGTTTCTTTACCTGGTAAAACTGCGCAAAAACCGTATCTGAATTCACACTTCAATTCACACTTATATTAAAAGTGGTCTTATTACAAGTGGTCTTATTACAGACTTATAAACGTGGTCAAGATATCTGGATTACGATCTTTAAATGTTTTGTATTTAAAGTTCAACCGTTATTTCGTAAACTCAATTCTGTCTTCCACCGTAAACACTTCAATTATGGAGTATAATGACACAAAATGATTAACCAAGTAAGATCTTTAGTAATAATGTGACACACAATATAATCAGAAATGACCAAACAAATAAACAAACTTTGTTTCCCGTCTCTGTTTGTTCGACAATATTACTTGAATTTGTATCTAATTTGGTAAGACTTTCGTCGTCCCGTATAAAATGAATGATTGGAATTTCAACTTCTTACCCGATATGAAGAAATTATTTCTTTGTCTGGATCGTTGTGAAGTCAATCAGTTCCCCTTTGGCCGCCGGTCCCCTCTCTCTTTGTCTGACGAGGTATGGGGCAGAATCGCTTTTTGGTGGATCCTGAAGTGCACATACCCGGACGTCCTCGGAGTCCCGATGGAGCTTCAAACGATCCCACTTCTGACACCAAATTGTTCTGGAAAGTTTCTATGTAAATTGGGAGAAGAATTTGTAGTTCAATCAATTGAAACAAACAGAGTCTTGATGAGAATCAAAGTTGTCTTGTCGTTTATTTGCTTGCAAGCGGAAGATTGCTGATATGTAAGTTTCTGGTTCAGAGCAAGGACACAGTTATTTATGCATATTTTTACCATTACAAAGGTTCCAGGCCTTGGTATGTGCTGCTGTCTTCATGGAAGATGGTTATCAAGTCAGACATGAAATACCTTTGATAAGATAACACTTGTTATTTGGGTTTGGTGAGTTTGGATGGCGCCGTCTGCATATGTTCAGGGTTAAGCGATACAAGTTCTCGAAGCAGCAGTATTTTCGGTCCAATAAATGTTCATTATATATAACTTCTTTACCTCTCTTTCTTCTCTAAACCATACTTCCTCAAATCTTTCATCTAGTCCACGTAACACGTGTGCTGTGCAGTGTAGTTAATTAGTCTGCATGTGACATTCTGCATGTGGTGAATGTTGTGAGGAAAAATCAGATAGGTGTAATGTCGTTGTACCGCTTTCAGATGATACTAAAGAGCACTCGTAGATGTACAACAGATCTCTTGGGTCACATTTCACCATATGTTTGTATGATTCTTGTCTGCTCACTATCAGGCCATCAGCGCCCGATGTGAGGTTTATTCCAAACACACACATCAAATCTCTACCGAATACATTTATAGGGTAGGGATCAGAGTGTTTGACTGTGATGTTATCTAATATACAGGACAAGGGCTATGTGTACAGTTCGCTAATTGGTACGCCTCCTGAGCCAGTCTTGCAATATCTGCCTTCTTCTTGGGAGAGACAGGTAAAGTAGACGTACGCAGAACTGAAAGTGTGGCTCAAAGTCAACCAAAAATGGAAATATTTTACCTTTGATTGTTAACGTGACTTGTGGTAACTACATTACATTACATTACATTACAGTCATTTACGCTTTTATCCAAAGCGACTTACAATAAGTGTATTCAACATAGGTATTCAAGAGAACTACTAGTCACCAGAAGTCATAAGTGCATCTCCTTTTTTAAACAAGCATCTAAGAGCATAAACCCGAGCACAAACCAGAGCAAAAGTACAGTGCAGAAACAAACTAGTATGAATACAAGAAGTGCTAAGTGGAAGACTCAGGGTACTACTTCTTGAAGAGGTGGGTTTTCAGCCTGCACCAAAAGATGGGCAGCGACTCTGCTGTCCTGACGTCAGTGGGCAGTTCATTCCACCACTGTAGGGCCAGGACAGAAAAAAGCCGTGACCGGGTCAATCGACCGCAGGGACCTCTGAGCGACGGGGCAACCAATCTCCCCGAGGCAGCAGAGCGAAGTGGCGGGGGTGTAGGGCTTGACCATGTGGAGATAGGAAGGAGCTGTTCCTTTCACTACCCTGTAGGCTAGCACCAGAGTCTTAAACTGGATGCAAGCTCTTACAGGGAGCCAGTGTAGAGAACGGCGAAGGGAAGTTGTGTGGGAGAACTTGGGGGCGACTGAACACCAGACGAGCTGCATCTTTCTGGACAAGCTCCAAAGCTCTGATGGCCAACGCCTGGGCTCCGGCAAGTAGTGAGTTGCAGTAGTCCAGGCGGGAGATGACAAGAGCCTGGATGAGAACCTGCGCCGTCTCATCAGTCAGGAAGGGACGAATCCTCCTGATGTTGTAGAGCAAGAATCTGCAGGAGCGTGTAACCGATACAATATTTGTTGAGAACGAAAGTTGGTCATCCAGGGTCACACCCAGATTCCTCGCAGTCCAAGTTGGCGTCACCACGGTATCATCAATGGGGATGGACAGGTCTCAGTGCGGGCAGCCCTTCCCCGGGAGGAACAGTTGCTCGGTTTTGTCCAGGTTGAGCTTCAGGTGGTGTGTCGCCATCCGCTTTGAGATGTCAGCCAAGCACACAGCGATGCGGGTCTCCACTTGGGTGTCACCGGGGGGAAATGACAAGACCAGCTGGGTGTCATCGGCATAACAATGGTAGGAGAAGTCATGCGAGCGAATAACAGAACCCAGAGATGTTGTGTAGAGCGAGAAGAGAAGGGGGCCCAGAACTGAACCTTGTGGAACCCCCGTAGTCAGCATGTGTGGTTCAGACATGGCCCCCCTCCATGTCACCTGGTAGGATCGACATGTCAGGTAGGATGCAAACAGGGAGAGTGCAAAGCCTGAGACGCCCATCCCCTCAAGGGTGGAGAGGCGGATCTGGTGGTTCACCGTGTCAAACGCCACAGACAGGTCCAGGAGAATCAGGACAGAGGAGAGCGAGTTCGCTCTCGCGGCGTGAAGCGACTCTGTCACCGCAAGGAGGGCTGTCTTGAACCCGGACTGGACTGGTGGGGGTCCAAGAGGCTGTTCTGGTGGAGATAGGAAGACAGTTGGTTAAAGACAGCACGTTCAAGTGTTTTGGATAGAAAGGGTAGAAGAGAAACCGGTCTGAAGTTCTTGACATCAGAGGGGTCGAGCGATGGTTTCTTCAGAAGGGGGGTGACTCTGGCAGTCTTGAAGGCCGTGGGAAAGCATCCTGAAACAAGAGATGTGTTGATGAGGTGGGTGAGGAAAGGAAGGAGTTCAGTCGCAATAGACTGAAGAAGAGGGGAGGGGATCGGGTCAAGGGAGCATGTGGTGGGGCGGTTAGATGTAACAGGGTTGAGGACCTCGTTGGGGGAGAGGGGAGCAAGATAGGGTAACTATCTAAAACCTTCATTTTTGTTCAAATACATCTGGTATGTGGGTGTGAGTGGTGTTTGTCTCGTAATGTGTACAAATTTGTCATAGTCAGAATCTAAATTTAACTCACCCTCTGTGTTGTGATGTGTGTGCATCGGTTGGTCCGTCTCTGTGCTCTGCCCCGACGCCTACGACTCCCCTCAGTCTGAAGGCTGATGTTGAGCCCCCCCACCGGTCCGGAGACTGTAGGCAGTCTCTTCTCCAATGTTCGGATAGGCCACATTGGTCTCCAGGTGGGGTGTGTGTGTTAAAGTCTCTGCCCCTCACTTTTCTGATGAGAAAACTCTCAAATGTTTTTGAGTATTTTATTGAACAGACACTTAAAATAATTCAGCTGAATGGCTGGAGCTCTTTCCCCACGGATGGTTTGAAGGTCTAAACATAAGAAAAAGGTTGAACAGAGTATATATACGCTTCACACAAACTAAACAGCTCGTATCAGCTGCACCGTATCTCCACCCCCCCACCCCCCGGTTGGCATCAATGCCAAAGTCCCAGGCCTTGGTATGTGCTGCTGTTCTAATGGAAGAGGGTTAAGTGATGAGATCAGGATGACACGACAGAAATCTTTGAGAAGATAACACTTGTTATTTGGGTTTGGTGAGTTTGGATGGCGCGGCCTGCATATGTTCAGGGTTAAGTTATATCTAAAAGAACAACATGATAAATTGCCACAACAGTCATCACTTTCTTATTGAGTGTTGCTGCTTTCATAATTAAACTATCAAGAAAAAAAACATGGATATTTGTGTGAACTTTTAAAGCAGCATATTTGATAGGTGTTTTAGAATAAATACATGGTTTTGTCGTTGTTGCCCGCAGTCAGACTTCTTTTAATAATAGTATCATTAGTATCATATTAGCTCAAATAAAGGACTTGTAATGGAATGGTTCATGTTTTTGCAGAATTAATCCCTGTGCTACTGTCGATAATTCATGCCACATGACACAAGTTATTTGAATGCAACATGTTATCCCTGTACTGCACACCGCTGTCCTCAGGAAACAGATAACCTTCTTTATCACTTTCACCCACATGCATTTTTGTTTTTCATTCCTCCACGTGACAATGTGTTGCAGCACGTCCGTAATCATTCTGAGGTAAAGGAGTAGGTTTGATGAATCAAGCTGGGGAGGGACCTACTTTCACTCTTTTGTTTGAATAGAGATAACATGACAATAAAAACATGTACATTTTTCACCACTTTATTTTTATTTTTAAACAACAAAACAGAAAATATCGAGAAATCAACCTACACATAATGGTCAAATTATACAACAAAGATATTCTTGAAATGTTGTCTCTAGAATAAACACATATATCCTAAAATGAAAAAAATCATGCGATTAATCGCGATTAAAATGCTTTATCGTTGCCCAGCACTAATAAAAAACAAATATTGTTACTGGAGAAGCAAACTCAGAAGCAGTTGCAGTGATCTGCGGGTAGTTATGGCCAGTTGACTAGAGAGTACAGGCTACAGTTATGAATGTTGAAAGGAGCACTGGTGACGAAGCGGATGGCAGAATGGTAGATGACATCTAGTTTGTTGATCTGATTTTTGGAGGCGTTTACGTCACCATAGTCTAAAATGGGAAGGACTGTCAGAGTGGATAAAGGAGGCTTTGTTACGGTACAGGTAACCAATTCTTGATCTGACTTTGGAAAGCAGTGAGTTTATGTGAATGTTAAAGGTGAGCAAACTGCCAGATACCCAGGTACTAATCGGAATCCACAAACTAGAGTTCTGATCCATCCAGGGAGCAGTTTGTGGTAAGTGTTTGTTGAAAACCATACATTTTGTTTTGGTCGTGATGAATTTCACTCTTTTGCATGTTTGAATAGAGATAACTATAAACATGTACATTTGTGTGAACCTTTAAAAAAGCATATTTGATCAGTATTTTAGAAAAAAATAAATAAATGGGTTTCTTAACGTTGCCTACTTCATCACGTCATCACTTTCTTATTGAGTGTTGTTGCTTTCATAATAAAAGAAAGCATATTTGATAGGTGTTTGAGAATATATACATGTTTTTCTCGTCGCTGCCCAGTCAGGCTACTTTTAATATTAGTATTCTGCTCAAATGAAGGACTTGTAATGGGATGTTCTGTAAAATGGAAGTCTTTGGAAATGTTTTTTTATGATGATATCCACTGAAATTCACAGGCAATGGACAAAAGGACGTTCTATTGGCAAAATATGTCACCATATAATGACATATATTGTTTGAATAGAGATAACATGACCATAAAAATATGTACATTTTTCACCACTTTCCTTTTTAACAACAAAACAGAAAAAATCAGGAAATCAACATACACATAGGATCAAATTAAACAACAAAGATATTCTTGGAATGTTTTCCCATCATAAACACATATCCTCGACAAAGACAAATAAATAAATAGATAAATAAATAAAATAACCTTTTGTAGGGAAGAATTGACAAGAATATATCATACCACATTGCCAACGTAGGATGTGCATCTAACCAAATATGTAAGATTGAAAGGCGTGCAGCATAAAGATAAATGATACGTAGCCTTTTTTACTAGATAAGAAGCTAACACCAAGAATACACTGTTTTGGATTCATTACTATTTTAACGTCAATATATTTCTCAATCTCTGCTAGAACAGAAGACCAGAATATTGTGTTCAATGGACATGACCACATAACATGAAAATGAGTTCCAAATTGATTCAGAATCAACCCCTGTGCAACTGTTGACCATTCATGCAACATCACACAAGTTATTTGCATGCAGCAACATGTTATCCCTGTACTGCACACCGCCGTCCTTCTTTATCACTCTCACCCACATACATATTTGTTTTTAATTTCTACTCATGACATCATGCAGAATCAACCCCTGTGCTACTGTCGACAAGTCGTGCAACATCGCACAAGCTGATTGCAATGCTCTTTCTTTTCCCACAGGACAGTCTGACAGTCTGCTATTAATAACCTGTTGTGAAATGATTTTGTAACTATGCACCATTTCCTCTAAAATTTCATCTGAAATTAGCCAAATTGTCTCACAAACGTGATTTGAAGTTAGCTCATGCATGCGATTTTGAAGGCCTTTAGTTTTGAAATGCTACATCAGAATGTCCTGGTTCTCTCTGAGAAACACCTTGAGGTGGTCTGCTATTAATCCGAGGTAAAATTATTTTGTAACTATTCACCATTTCCTCTAAAATCGAATCTGAAGTCACACAAATTGTCTCATGAATGTGATTTGAAGTTCGCTCATGCATGTGATTTTGAAGGGCATTCATTTTGAAAAGCTACATCAGAATGTCCTGTTTCTCTCTGAGTGACACCTTGAGATGGTTTGCTATCAACCTGAGGTGAAATGATTTTGTAGCTATGCACCATTTCCTCTAAAATCATTCAGGAATGAGATTTTGAAGGGCTTTGCTGCACAATACAAATTGACTGAGTAAATACACCTAATTTAGTCAAACTTGTTTGATTTGATAATGCAGAATCAACTTCTGTGCAAATGATAACTATTAACACTAATAACACAAGTTATTTGCATGCAGCAACATGTTATCCCTGTACTGCACACCGCCGTCCTTCTTTATCACTCTCATCCACGTACATATTTGTTTTTAATTCCTAATCATGACATCGTGCAGAATCAACCCCTGTGCTACTGTCGACAAGTCGTGCAACATCGCACAAGCTGATTGCAATGCTCTTTCTTTTCCCACAGGACAGTCTGACAATTCACCAACACAATTTACCTCTGACTCAACACTATTCTTCTGCTATCTTGCCATCCACCCTCTTCATCCAACCTTCAGCTCATCGATCCTTCCCACCATGTCCACCCGACCCACTCAGTCCTACAAGTTCCTGATGAGAGGTTTTAGGGAGCTGGACATCCGTGGCCCCTGTGTCCCCAGTGACCTGTTGCTGACTGGAGACCATGCTTTTCCTTTAGCAATGAACAGCAAAGGCCAGGTCCTGATGGCAGCCTCTCTGTATGGCTGTGGGAGAATTGTGGTCCTGGGTCATGAGGGCTACCTGACCACCTTTCCTGCTCTGGTAGAGAACGCTCTGACCTGGCTGAGAGGAGATGGATCCACCAACCTGTCTGTGGGCATCCACAAACACGTCAAGGGAGTCGCTGTTAACCTCAGCAAATCCAGCTTCCAAGTCACAGTTGTTGGGGCCTTTAGTGAGAACCAGGAGGTTGGTGTGTACGTGACGGACGCCTACAACGTCGGTGCAGATGTGAAGGATCTGGTGGCTTTTCTGAAAGCTGGAGGAGGAGTGCTGATAGGAGGGCAGGCGTGGAACTGGTCTCATACGCACCCTAAGGAGAACACAATTCTACATTTTCCAGGGAATAAAGTGTCCGCTGTGGCTGGGATCTACTTCACTAATAATTATGGGAAGGTAGAGATCCTGCCTGTCCACCCACAGATCCCATCCTCCTGGATGGCTTTACGGTAAGTGTATACTCCTCTTCTATTTCAAATGTGGGACTTTTCTGTTAATCTAAAAGCTGCACCATTTGTGGCCCTCATCATGAATACCATATTATACAGCTAAATCACTGAGGCAATTTACTTTGTTTAATTGTCATTTAATACATTGCATTGTTTTGTCTAATGTTGTAATATTGTTGTAATATTCAAACCCATAATCCACGACAGGAGCATAATACGACACATTTCATTTATGATACATAATTTTTGTAGGTTTACTTACTTATTAACATTTTATAAGATTATCTTTTTTGAAAGTCTGTTTGACGCAGCAAATACATCTAGATCATTGGTTTCTGTGATGAGGCTAATTCATTGAGCATTTCTTTTCTCATATGTTGCTTCTTTACTCAATGTTGTATAACTTTTAATAACTTTTAAACTCTTTTAAATTGTTCAATATCTTGTAAAGCATTTTGCAACCTTTGCTTTTAAAAGTGCTATATAAATAACGTTTATTATTACTGAAAAATGAATGTAAGAATACTGATATAGGGCATGAGGATGATGGACGTCTTCTTCTCTGTGTCTCACTCTCTCCCTCCTCTCTTCCTCAATACAGTGTTGGTAAAGATTTTGCAGATGACCTAGAGTTCTTACTCCAGGGGGTTTCAGAGTTTGACCTCCGAGTTGATCAAACATTTTCTGAGGCTCTGGTCCACGGCACGCTAGCATTCTCCATTGGTACCACTGATGATGGACAGACATTCCTGGCAGGAACCTACTATGGGAAGGGACGAATCATTGTGATCACACATGAATCTCCTCTGAAAACAAAGGTGCTGTTTAAATTTCTTTATTTGAACAGAAATCGTTCTTTGTAAGTTAAATTGAGCATGTAATACAAACTCTTTCTAACACTCTTCATTACAGAAACTGACTTCATTTTGGAACAATGCCATCAGTTGGCTGGACCAAGGCCGGAAGGGGGCGGTTGGTGTTAAGCCAAAGCAACAACTTCTCAGCGAGTCAGGGTTAAAGTATGAGGAGACTGAGTTCAGGAAAGACCTGAGTGTATTCGTTTGTACAGCGTACAGCAATGATCATGTGGAGGAACTCCAAGACTTTGTGGCAGAGGGAGGAGGTCTGCTGATTGGTGGACACTCGTGGCACTGGGCACAGACTCACGTTGGGCAAAACCCAATGACAGATTTTTCAGGTTTGATAATGCACCACGAAAATGTTATTCTGTGGTTCCCATTTCAACACCTGATGATATGGGATTGCTGAGCATATCTATGTGATATTGTACTGGACTGACACTAATCAGGCAAATGTAAATACAGTCCCACATAATGATTTCCACAGCGCTAAATACTATTACTTTCAGTGTCAAAGTACAGCAGAAATGACAGTGGTGGGGTTCAAAATGGAGGATGGTCGATCTGCAGCAGAAGTACAAGAACTGTAATTTGTCACATCAACTGCAGCCAGTGAGAAAGTCAGTCAGGTGTCGGAGAACACCGATGACACCGTGAGGGCAAGTTGGGAACGACAGAACAAGCAAGAGAGCACACACACACATAAACACACATACTGTATATGAAACCATAGAAACAACACTAAGACCAAAAAGTGGTCCAGACACTGAGACCTGACCCGAGACCCAAGTCGGACTGGTCTCAAATAATTGGGCTGGGAAGGGTCTCGTTTTACTGCCACAGATCTTGCATCTGTGTGTCAATATGTCTGATATCTGAGTTGATCAGAACGGATCTGAAAAATTACTTTTAGGAATTTGATTCACAGATATTGAATTTGTTAGAATTGTATCTCCTGTCCATATTCTGGCTACAGAATATTTTTGTTCAACTCAACGTTATATTGCAACTGTTTTGTTTATTAATAGCACATCATGCCGTCGGCAGTGTAGCTGTTCTTTCCCCAGGGTCTGTTTTTTTGCATCAGGTCTGTATTTTTAAAAAAAATACGTAGGTAGTTTTCCATAGGGGCTAGAAACATTTTGGACCCATAAAGATCTCTGCTCCTGGACACCTCAACTCTAACCCTAAGCCAAAGTGATTATTGTGGTACCTTATCAACAGGCTACTGCTTTACACTGTACATCTAACACACCTTCATTAACCTAAATTAAAAAAAGAGTATAGAATTGAGAGCATATAGACATCACCTAGGCTATTGTGGAGTTTTTTAAACGTTGGTGGGCCAGTAGATCAGGTGATATTTGTTTTAACTGTGTTTCAGGAAACAAGATCCTGAACAAAATGGGCTTGAGCCTGTTGCCGGAATTCTTCAATGGAAGCTCCTACAAGGCCCCTGTGCCTACCCAGGCCAAGAAAGACACCGACCACTTCCTCTCTCTTCTGCGTCTCTTTGCTGGTCATGTTACCCAGGGTGAAAAACTTGGCAAGCATGAGGAGGAGCACCTTAAGAAACTGGTCGTGGATTGCACCAACTACTTGAACATGAAAGCTCATGACAGCAGCTCCTACACACAGGTTCTGTCCGTCCTTACTGACATATTGAAGTCCACCGGTATGCCAAAGGTGGGTCATGAATGACTTTAGAGTCTATGATTGAATGTATGAAGGGTCATGAATTTAGTCCCTTTTTATGGTTAATCTGATATTTAGAGAGAGTCAAACATATAATAATACAATGAATTATAAACATTACATTACAGTCATTTAGCAGAAACTTTTATCCAAAGCAACTTACAATTCAGTATTTATTTACATACCGTAGACGCAGCTACGGGAGCAATTTTGGGGTTAAGTGTCTTCCTCAAGGACACATTGACATGAGACTAGTAGAGGCAGGAGCCTGGGATCGAACCTCCGACCCTCTGATTGAAAGGCAGCCCTGCTCTCCACTTAGCCACGGTCACTGTCACTAAAGTATTAGTGACAGTATATCGGCCACAACTACCACCTAAACGGTCGTAGACTGCATATTAAACGTTTTTCCATGGTCATTTGATGAGTACAAAAAAAACATGGTGGTTGTTCTTAGTCGTTATGGTGACAAACACAGTAGTTAGGCTGTAAAGTGTTGTTGCAGCTCGCCGGGACGGATGGCTAGTAAACGGGAAATTAGCCAGAGTAGCATGGTGGAATTAGGAAGGTAGCTAACTAGCCAGCTATCTGCTAGCTAGCTAGCTAGTTTGCGACAACCTCAATACTTAAATGCTACACTGGTTACAGGAAATGAGCCGGACAAAGTTTTCTGTCAACTGCGCGTGTTAGTCGTTACTGCAAAATCTCACCTCTGTCTTTTTAGTCTGTTTATACGGAAGTTAGCCGGCTACATACGTTACCTATCGCACCTTCATCAACTCTACACTAGAATCCCATTATTCACACTGACACTGACATTATTTGGTCATAGTCTGAATTCACAGCCTCCACCTCCCAGTACAATAAATCTGGGCATGCCAGTCTGTCTGGCATTAGCATCCACACTCCTGTCTCCCTTATATTCAGCCTCAAACAAACACAGCCTCTCCCGCCTAATTTCAAAGCACTCAGATATGAATTTAGAGAGTCGTTGAAAGGCAATCAAAATGCTCCCAATCTCGGATCTTTCACCTTTAAACATATTGTACTTTTCACATTCAAATTCAACGTTTTTTTTGCAATTTCACTACGAATGCCCTTTGTTGTCATCACTAAGCTTGGCCTATTCATTCATATTGTTGGCCTCACTGGAAACCTGTTGGCTATCAACCAATCTGGTTGCGTTACAGGGATCCGTTTTAAGATTATTCATGTTCACTTTATTTCAAGGTGAGTGAGAAGAACCCTGTGAAGACACCCAAAGACCATCTACTTCTCAGTTTGGGGAGAGCGGTATATAATGTGTCCCCAGATCCTGATGCCCTTCTGCCCTTCCTCATCAAGCCTTCGATGCCAACAGTGGGAAACCAAAGGATCATGATTAATGCTGACACAGCAGGTCAGAAGTCACTGTTGTGAACAAATGTGTTAAACATTAACATGCTGACCTGTAATTTGTCTCTGTACAATTTAATATGCTGCAGTAGTGTGTGTTTGTGGTATTACATTGCATTGACATGAAGACCGTTAAGTGTCCCTTGTGACTTACATGGACCTTTTGCTACTCTTTACGTGTGCCAGGAGAGAAGACGTGGATCAGTACAGGCCTGTACCTCTTTCCTGGTATGAAGACCGAGATGATCATACCAGCAAACCTTGTCAATAAGAACTGGACGGTACGGTACACACAATTTAATACTGAGCTTGTTGTGTTTTTGTCAATGTTGTGTTCATTTATACCTCTAAGTAAGGTCTATTCTGTCACTAAAGACCCAAATCACAAATGTATCTTGTGCATTTCACCTCTATTAATATCCTTTTATGCCTCAATTTATTCATGCTATTCTGGCTTGTTTTACATCCATTGACTTACATGCATCTCCTACAAAATCTAACTTTTCTTACTGTTCTTCCAAGAAGTAACACATATTCCATGTCTCCCTCAGATCCAGATTGGTTGTCAAACAGACTACCTGGATAAAAAAGAATTGAAGAGAGCACCGCGTGTTCATGAGCATTTTCCTGTTACCTCAGAGAAGATGCAGGTGTGGAACCTGTGGGGGGGACTCATCTACCTGGTGGCTCCACCCAACACAAAGGTGGAGGGGGAAGAGGTCATAGTGCGGAAGGCTGTACCTGCTCCTTATTACAAATCAGGTGAGTGTGTGTCACTGTCTGTTCATGCTCCACAAAGGACTGTGAGGAGAATCTAATGCACATCATCCAGCAGGATGAACATTTGCTGCCTGGAATGAAAATTTCTGGTCTAGTTTACTGTATTTGTTTTTTCAATTACCTGTTAGAGGCCCAGAGGGCTGTGGAGCACTTGTTGACTGACTCAACTCGGTTTAGACTTTTCTTTTTCAGGTAGCTTTAAACAAATCATGTTTTATTTTTTGATTAAGTTATGTAAGTTTGATTTCATTATGTATGTTAAAAAAGGGGACAATGTACATGAATCAACATTCAAACGAATGTTAATGTTAAACCTGAGTATGTATTGGTTTCGTGTTCAGGGACACGAATGGACAATTTTTTTTGGAACTACTTTTTTTCCGGGCGACTTTATACAACAAAACAAAAGTTAGGTTTAGGCAACTGTTAGAGAAATTCACTCGAAGCCGATGTAAAAGTAATTATCACAGGACATTTATTCTTGCAAGAAGGAGACAGAGTTGAAACACATACAAGTCATGTATCAAGGCTGCTCAGAGGTCTGTCTCTGAGTCTCTGATATTTATATTTCGGATAACACACAAGTGCGTTTGCACAGAATCATTTGCATAAAGCTACGTGGCATGTCTTGAACTCGCCCCTTCCGCACAAGCAAACGTCATCTTGACGTTTAGTCATCCCTTACAGAAGGTCACAGTGACTGCTAAACAAGGAACATCTGAGGATAACAAGTGTGAAGAGATTTCACACAGTAGTCACAGACTTCACGGAGCCTTGTATGTTAAACAATAAGAACTGGTCATTCTAAAAGTTATTTTTCTCCAACTTTTCCCTCCTGTTTATACAAAGTATAACTACTAGATCAAAAATACAAATAAATGAATGAATGTCCAATCAAACTAGTAATAAATTAATGCACAAAAACAAAGCATCAAAAACAATAAAGAAATAATATAATCAAAAACACACGTATTTTAATGTCATACGGATTATCCTAAGCGTAAAATTTTAAAGACAAAGGAATGTCTTCACAAATATGCTGTGTACTGTCGCTTCCCAGCCCCTCATCACCTTGGTTGGAAATCTGTAAGTACACAGTCTGTTTATTCATTTCAACATCAATTCATCACTGTATTAGCCCTCTCAACATATTATGAAAATACAATCAAGATGAACCAAACATTTTGTAGACCCCTCCTGTTCTTCACCAGCAACACGTCTTGACCCCTCTACCGTATTGTTGCCCACCAAAATAGTACTGATTCAAACCCTGCAGTATTTGATTTCCCCTAGGGACCCCATTGTCATCTATGTACACAAACTGACTGAAACTGCCAGCTGGCGCTGGCCTTTTATGGTAGTGATCTGTCTCTAGGAGGTTACGCAGGGAGGCGCCATCCATAGGCAATGCTTAGAATGGTCTCACCACGGTGCCAACGCACACGTTCCACTCCACTGCTCAGACCGAAGTCTCTTACCTCCACAGAACCACTAGGTGTCAGCCCTGGGCATCGTCCATATCCATCAGTTGTCTGTGTGATGTTTACATAAATTTGCACCATTTCAAGGTTTGAATGTGGTATCTTGTTTTAACAGTTGGAAACAGATAGTGCAGAGTGACTCAACCGTTGCTACTAGGCGGTTTGAGGAGGAAAAAACAATCTGTAAGGCACATTTGAAACCTGTTGGATCATTTTCTGGTGTCAGGCGGAACAGAATTGTTCCCAGCATGTAATGTTAGTGTGGTTGCATTCTGTTTTGTTAATTGTAAATTTTATCTGCCGTATTATTCATTGTCAATTTTATCTGCCTATACTTCCCACCGTAATATTGAACTAATTATCATTAAAGCTGCTAAAGTAAAGCAAAACATTAGTTCCCCTTATCTCTCACAGCCCTGGCTGTCTAAATCATTGTTTACCAGTTCCCGCGATGTTATGTCTATCACTGAGCCCTTGTGCTTCTTACAGACACCACTAACCCCCTCTGAGCGTGTTAGTATCTTCACTGGTCAGACAAGCGGCCTTAGAGACTTTCACCTCCCTGTTACTCCAGACTCACCCAGAGGGAACAGGTGCCTGCAATTAAGAGTTATCAGTGAGGTCTATTTTATGCGGACAATTGGTTGGAATTTTTTTTTTTCTTTTTACAGTGTAGTCCCTCCCACCTCGGTGCATTCCAAGTTTTTCATGACCTTGTGCGTGGACTTTTTATGAGTCCTCCTGAGTGGGAGAGACACAACGTAATTTCTCTTCTTTTTAACATTTTTCACATATTCTGATTTAATTGTACCATTTGTTCTTTCAATCAACCCTGCTGACTGTGGGTGATAAGAATTATTAATTTCATGTTAATTCCAAATACCTCAGCCAAATGTTTTACCACCTTATTTACAAAATGTGTACTATTTTCACAATATTTAATTTCTGGTATTCCAAAATGTGGTCAAAGTTTTTAGTCAAAGCTCTCGCTACTGTAATAGCATCTAGTGTTTTGGTTGGAAATACCTCTATCCATTGATCAATTATTGTCAAACGATATGTCTTCCCTTCACATTGGTTTAATTCAATGAAATCCATGCAAATGTGTTGAAATGGATATTCTAGTTCTGGTAATTTACCCCTAGCTGGTCTTTGCTGCCCCTGAGGATTATGTTTCGCACATACAGTACATGCTAGAATTTTTTTTTTTAGTAGTTTGTAAAGTCATACGCTGTTACGACCCTGCTTATCATAGATACCATCCTCCCTTTTGAGCCATGGTCTCGCCCATTGGCTCAAATAGAGCCGTATATCTATATAAGGTCTTAGGTAATATTAGTTTGCCCTCAGGCCATTCCCAGAACCCATTGTTGTCTATTTTGCAGTTTTGTTTTATCCAAAAAGTTTTTTCTTGCTGTGGAGCATTTGTTTGCATGTCTTTTAAGATTTCATGATCTAAATGTTGTACTTCAAAAGAAAGTTTGGTCATAAGGTTAGTTGATGTCACCATCTCTCTATTTTATTTTATTTTTACTGTTGAGCGAACACATGTACGCATGAGTATGTATAGTTACTATCTGTATAGATGGTGACGACCTTGTCCTTGTCCTAGTTTGCATGCTTCTGTTTGAGCGTTTAGTTCAGCAGCTTGTGCTGAAGAATGTGATGGTAAAGGTTCAGATTTTAACACGATTATTTGTCACTACTGCATATACCGTTACATTTGTACCATCCAAATTATTTTACATGAATCATCAACAAACATAGTCATATCTGCATTTTCAAATGGAGTGTCTGTTAAATCAATTCTTGGTAATACACGACTCTCAGTTTCAGCAACACAGTCATACATGAAAGGTGTCTTGCAGGTGACATGTAAGTTATTTTGTTTTGCAGAATTAGAACTGCAACTGCATGTGATACTTTTAGTGTTAAAGGTAAATATCATTAAAGCTCCATCTGCTTCAGGTGTCCAGCACAATATGTCATGTGCTGCCATAGATTTATCATCAATCAATTTTGATAAAGGTTCAGTTAATTCAGCGTAATTAGAACCCAATTTTTTATAGAAATTAGTCATTCCTTTAAATGACATCATTTGTCTTTTTGTTTGAGGTTGGTGCTTTGAGAATGGCTTCTTTTCTTTTATCGTCTAGTGACCTGCCATCCTTAGATAAATCATAACCCAAATATTTTCCTTTTTCCTTCCAGAGCTAGAGTTTGTTTTTGCTTACTTTATGACTTTGTTCACAGAGGAACTTTAGCAACGCAAGAGTATCCTCTTTGCATTGTTGTTGTGTCTTAGAGCATATCAAAATATCATCAACATAAAGTAAGATTTGACTTCCCCCAGTTGGCTCGAATTTAGCTCTGTTAGCTGCCATCATTTGAGAAAAGATGGTAGGATTTTCACAATACCCTTCTATTATAAGTGTACTTTTCCCCTTTGAATTGAAAAGCAAACCAGAATTGATCATTTTTTATGCACTAGTATTGAGAAAAATGCATTAGCTAAATTTATCACAGTCATGAAGAGTTTTCTCTCTTCTGGCTGCAGTGATCACACCACTCCTGTAATCTTATCCTAGCCGTTGTTCTGTTAAAGAATGTCTCTGCATATTCTTATCTGGTGCTGGAGTGTCTGTAGTACATGGCACAATGCATGTCTTCAATTTATTGTTTTTGTACAGTCTGAGGAGCTATTTTATCAACTTTTTCTTTAACTCCTGTGTACTTTTTGTAGTTAGATCAAGACTGTAGTAATAATTTGGTGAGTTAGAAACCTCTTGCATACAACAGTCAATCGTTTATTCAAACCACTTTCATTCTCTTTCTAACAGGTTAACTGGACAGTTTTTCGTTGATCGCACAAATTTCTGTTTTGTCTGTCAGTCCGTTTTTGGATCTTATGATCGTTTCATTAGTTGTTGTTTTTTTTCTTCTGAGGTTAAGATAACAGATTTGCATGCTCCGGAATCACACAAAAATACCACTTCACACCCTTCTATCATCAAATCACAAATGTTTTTTCTTCCTGCATCAAACACAATTTTTATTTGATCTAATTCTAATATTTCTATCTTTATTGTTCACCTTTAGTCTGTGTCTGTGTATCAGTGTGTGTGCGTGCTTTTACATGACCTGATCTGTCTGATGAATGCGTTGTCCAGACGTCTCCCTCCTCCGATGTCCCACTCCTCGCTCCTTTTTTCCTGCCACAGACTTCACTCTGCCTGTCGAGTCCTCCTGCCTCTCCTTCTCTCTCTCTTTATCCTCTGCTCCGTCCACGGAAGCCTCCACGTCTTTGATTATCTCGGAAATACACATTAGAACAAACAGGTTCAGATATTTCATCAAATCATCATATTCAAATAGTATAATTTTGTTTCCTTTTTTTACTTTTGATGGTTACACTGCAACACTGTTGCTGCATATTCAACATATATATATAATACTGGTGGGTGTTGCTCACCGTATTCTGTGCCTGATCTGGTGGATGCTGGCTTGTAGAGCGGTCCGTCAAAAGTCTCGCATGACCCTTGTCAGTCCCGTCACAAGCTCAGTTGCTGTTGTTTCTGCATTTTGTCTGAGCACCTCCGGGACAGTGCAGGAGGGAGAGAGTGGAGAGAGGTTTCCGGAGGATCAGGCTGCTGGGCCCGTGAAGTTTGAATCTCCACGGGCTGGAATGTCTGGAGGGGAGACAGAGGGTTGGCGGACATACAGAGGAGGCCGCCTTCCTCACACTATTCACACAAATCAGAAGAATTAGTCATATAAGTTTCACAGTTTTTGTAAACCACATTTTTGCTTCGGTTAAACCTTCTTTTCTTTCCCTGCATTTCCCTTACACTGTTTTTCTGTCTTGTCAATCAACAGTTGACATCCCGTGGTCGTCAGTTTTTCATCTTCATGTACTTTATTTCTCCCTTTAAAGTCTCATCTTTATTGCTTTTGCTCATTTTTGAACCCATCTTTTATTTAGTTTAGTTATTTATTATTTTGATCTAAAAAGAAGATGAAGCTCTTTTTGCTATTAGTACAAATAGTTACCGATAGTTTGCAAAATAAAATCTCTTTTGTTCGCTAATTGAGTTTAGGCTTCCCAGAAACCAAGGCTTACGAAACCTAATAAACTTTTAAATTCCCAGAATTTCAGGTGTTTATCAAACCCATTGATAGCTTTTTAGATTGTTAGTCTCAGGTGTACATCACTCCCATTTGATAGCTTTGTGATCTTAGGTGTACATCACTCCTATTGATAGCTTTTTGGATTGTTAATCCCAGGTGTTCATCACTCCCATTGATAGCTTTTTGGATTTTCAATCCCAGTTGTACATCACTCCCAATTTAGTTTTTTAGATTTAATTTTGTAAATCTTAAGGATTCAATTATTCAATTCAATAGCTCAATCTACTTCTTTTAAGATTGTAAGTCTTAAGAATGCTAGTTTTTACCTGTAATGATTCTTCTACTGGCTCGGTTCACAAAAAAGGATCTCGTCACTCCGTCTCCTCTACAGCAGAATCCTGGCCTCCAAATGCCAAGTACTCTCGTGTGAGAATAGGGCGGAGGTCTTTATCAGGAGTCCTAAACTCCCCTGTGCACAGTTTCAGGTCCAAAAGCTGAAGAGAAGTGGAGGTATTGAGATCGAAGGACCAAGTTATGTTAGAGAAACTCACTCGAAGCCGATGTAAAAGTAATTA
Source organism: Cebidichthys violaceus (assembly GCF_023349555.1). Lineage (NCBI taxonomy): Eukaryota > Metazoa > Chordata > Actinopteri > Perciformes > Stichaeidae > Cebidichthys > Cebidichthys violaceus. Next base: position 3,866,146 of record NW_027176262.1, on the reverse strand, counting down.
TCACAGGACATTTATTCTTGCAAGAAGGAGACAGAGTTGAAACACATACAAGTCATGTATCAAGGCTGCTCAGAGGTCTGTCTCTGAGTCTCTGATATTTATACTTCGGATAACACACAAGTGCGTTTGCACAGAATCATTTGCATAAAGCTACGTGGCATGTCTTGAACTCGCCCCTTCCGCACAAGCAAACGTCATCTTGACGTTTAGTCGTCCCTTACAGAAGGTCACAGTGACTGCTAAACAAGGAACATCTGAGGATAACAATTGTGAAGAGATTTCACACAGTAGGCACAGACTTCACGGAGCCTTGTATGTTAAACAATAAGAACTGGTCATTCTAAAAGGTATTTTTCTCCAACAACAACAAATCCATCATGGACGCGATGCCAAGCGCCCGTCTCGTGGTTTAAAAAGTCCTGTTTTTGTTTGTTGGACCCATCAACCTCCTCTTCTGAATGTGGTCTTACTCTACTACACGTTATTTCCAATAACTTAATAAACAAAGCCCCACTACTGCACCTTCTTTTATGAGTATGTTGTATTCATGAAACACATTTAGTAAAAGAAGCAATGTTGTCTTTGAAGCAGTTTTGGCATGAGGACGTCATGCTGTATTCACAGTTGGCCTACAATGAGGCTTTTGACAAAAATCACGATCATTCAAAGCTTTGTTTTCATTGCGCTTCAACCTCGACCCTTTGTTTGTTTCAGGCGTGACGACAGCAGCTGATTGGTCGTTGCTGTGCAAATCTCCTTCACTGTGGGCAGAGCTGGAGTTTGACAACATCATCCTCACCATGCCATCAGACGTTGTTCGAGACCTGGAGAGCCTTGATGAGGTGGAAGCACTTTGGAATAACATCATGAGGGGCGTCGCAGATCTGGCTGTCATACCGCGCAGATTTACCCGCAAAGAACGCATTGTAGCAGATGTGCAGATCTCTGCTGGTAAGTGTGTTTTGCTGTTGCATACTTACAATTCAATCAAAGGATGCCTTCGCAGCATGTGCTGTTAAAAAAAATATGGTGTTTGCATTATTTAAATTCTTAAAACCGCTTAGAAATGAATACAATTTAAAGAAAAATCTTCTTCTGTCTTGGTCCCAGATCTACGGTGGTCCAGTAGTGTCGTAAGAAAGCAAGGGCCACAACGCAACACAAGTTAGCAACAACAGATGTTGACCACTGACTATTATTGCCGGCAGACTGTTATTCGGTTTGTTCGAGATGAGCCAGGCCTGCGTAAAATCATTGATCGTTGGGCAATACACACTGGTTAGATTTGTGTCGATCTTGATCCAGACTCTGATGTCATGCACACGTGGGCAACGATAACCTCACGATATCATGGCGGCCACAGTTTTTAGAGCCAGGTGCCGCAGCTATTTTTGATTGTTCTATATTGTATTAGGTACCATTTGTGTTATATTGTGTTGCGTGATTTGGCCCCACATAAGCCCCACTTAAATGCATTGATAATGTACTGTAGACACAACTATTTTAATACTATTGTACAGTATAATATAGTTCATACCATATATTTAACATATATTACTAAAACTTCTAATTGAAAATAATTTATGGATTACAAGTTTTTAAAAAAAGCAATATGTTAGGCTGTTGTTAATGATGAGCTAATGTAACTTGTGCTCACTTGAGCTCATCGGTTCACAAATGGCAACTCCTCTCCAGTGTTGCCAGGTCAGATTGACAGTGTTCAGCCCAATCACGACCTAAAACCTGTCGAATTCAGACAAAAGCAGCCCATATTTCATCGACCCGCCCGACGCTATTTTTCCCAGCCCAAAAGTAGGCAAATAGGGCGGAAACTAGCTCTGCGTACGACTCCGGAGACTCCGGAGACTCCGGAGACCATGTCCCGAAGACATCTCTGTTAATGCACATTGCTATTGAAATGTCAAACACACGTTTGTGTTACTAACGTGTCTCCGTCCAGGTTGGATGCACTCAGGGTATCCTATCATGATGAACTCATCTATAGCAGCTGAGCTGGTCAGACCAGGTGACGCCAGGACCAAAGGCCTGTGGGGAGAAATTCATGAACTTGGACACAACCAACAGAGAGGCTGCTGGGAGTTCCGACCACACACCACAGAGTGCACATGCAACCTGTGGTCAGTGTATGTGCATGAAGAGGTGCTGGGGATCAACAGGGCAAAGGTGGAGTAAATTAAATGTATTGGTTTGATAAAACAGCTGAGACCGATAGCTAGAAAAGCCTGGTCTCAATATGTGTTGTGACATCACAAAACATAATCAATCTCAAGAAAAATATATGGCTTTTCACTTGGATTACATTTGTTTTGTTCAACGCAGGCTCATCCAAAAATGACTTTAGAAAATCGAAAAAGTCGAACAGAGGAGTATGTGAAGGGTGGCAGGAAGCTCAGCGACTGGCATGTGTGGGTGGCCCTGGAGACATACATGCAGGTGAGAGACTATTACTGTGTTTTACATTCTGTAGAGAAGCTATGCTTGGGTCACACAGGAGTCCCCAGAGACAAACCCAGAAAATGCAAGTAAGGCTTTAAGTCTATGGTCACGCCACTGCCCCTATAAGGCTGGAAATGGAATAGAAAATGTCATTGTTTGGTGAGTAATGGGGAGAAAATGTTGCTATTTTGGGATCAGGGTAAAAAAAAATGCAAGTTTGGTCTGATAACTTCACCAATTCTAAGAGGTTTACCGTCTGTACTGTGCACAATACTCCTCAGCATTACCTGCACATCATCAAGCTCAGGTGACACCAGTTTTTGGTTTAATGTGTCAGCTTCAGCTGCACTTCGTCGGCCTGAGCAGTTGTTAGTTTTATGGCTGAATTTAGTTGAGTATGAGATATTGTTTAACTTGTTTGCATGTTCACATCAGTATGCTTAAAGTACAGCTGATAGCACAATCATGTCATATGGGAGTTGCCTTACAGTCTCCAACACTTTTCATGTCAACATTTAGATTTTAATTATAAATGTTGAACTTGATGGTTCATAAAGTGAAAGTTCCTTTTGTGTTCCTTTCTCATCTTCAGAAGAATTCTTCTTCCTTAAATCTCGGCTGGATAAAGTGCTGCACCTTGAAAAGCCATAATTATAATTTAGTTATTTTTCATAGAGATAAGTGCGGCTGAAATAGCCTCTTAGGACTTCACTGCAGTTCATTTGTTAACTCGCTCATAAACTTTCATTCTGTCACCTACCCACTGTCTTTTCCCTCAACATCTGTCTCCTTCCCTGCAGCTCCAGGAACAGTTTGGCTGGGATGCCTTTAAGAAGGTGTTTGCTGCCTACCACAAGATCACCGACTATCCCAGTGACAACGACGGAAAGATGAACCTGTATGCTGTGACTTTCTCCCAGGCTGTGGGGAGGAACCTGTCTGCATTCCTTAAGGCCTGGGGCTGGCCCATAAAAAACGCCACTGAGGAGAAACTCTCCAAGCTGCCTCCATGGAAGGACCACCCCATGGTCAAATATGACTAAACTTCTGACTGCAGCTGATTAAAACTGCAGAGAGGTGGGTGGTGGTTTATAATTAGGAATACATTTCTATAACTGGGCTTTTGTCATTTGACACATTCTAAATATATTAATGTTGCTTAAAGCAGCTATAAATGTTTTTCAGAAACCATAATAACATCGGGAGAAGCATAAGTAAAAAGGCATATTCTAAAAGTAAAAATTCTTTCGGGGTCATATTACTTTTAATAGTTTTACAGATATTTGGATGCTTCTTTTATGAATCAGTACGTTTTTTCATTGATCATTTGCTCTCAAGGTGTTTAAAGTTACTTTATATATTCTTAAACATCAATTCCTGTACTTGCTTCATGGGTTCTTGGGTGTTTTTTTTTCATACATTAACCCTGAAGGGTTGGTTCATCTTTTTGACAAGACAAGAAATTAATTTCTGTCATTCATTCAATCATACAATATATTCATGTAAATAACAGTTAGTGATTCAGGCTGTGTTCCTAAGACAGACACTTGCTATGTTTTTCCTTTGCTGTCAATAAAAAAAAACTAAAAATAAACACGTGGATCTTCCAGGCGTTCTATTTCAATTTGGGGTTCTGAGGAACCACATTGGTGAGGGTGAAAGTGACATTGCGGGTAGGGACTGTAAGAGAGAGGAGTGGAGGATTACAGGAAGTTACGAAAGAAATTAAGTTACAGCTTGTGGTTCCAAAGAAATAAAGTTATGTGTTGTAAAAGTGGCTTGATAGCATGGAGAGGAAAAGAGAGAAAGACCAAGATTTGTCCAGTAGCTTCATCATTCTCATTCTACCAGGTTCACCCAAAATATTCTCTAAACTTGTTCAATTATAAACTGGAGGCACAATGAGTGAATAAGGTCAAAATCTAAGGCTACAGCAGCTGCAATCTTGAAGATAATGGTTGTTTGTACCTATTCTAATTAATGAAAGAACAACATGATAATTTGCCACAACAATCATCACTTTCTTATTGATTGTTGCTGCTTTTATAGTAAAATGATCAACAATAAAAACATGTACATTTGTGTGAACCTTTAAAGAAGCATACTTGATACGTCCGGACCCATCATATTTATTTGCATGCAGCAACATGTTATCCCTGTACTGCTCACCGTTGTTCTCAGGAAACAGATAATGTTCTTCATCATTCTCACCCACATAGAGTACATATTTGTTTTTTATTCCCAACTTTGACAATGTGTTAAAGCACGTCTGTAATCATTCCAATGAAGTGCAGGAGGTTTAAAGATATAAAATGGGGGAGGGACCTACTTTCAGGTAGACAAGTGAGGTGTTCTGAGTGGAAGCTAAGATAAAGTTTACTCTTTTGCATGTTTGAATAGAGATAACTTGACCATAAAAACATGTACATTAGTGTGAACCTTTAAAGAAGCATACTTGATAGGTGTTTTAGAATAAATAAATGTTTTTTCTCGATGTTGCTCGCAGTCAGATTACTTTTAATATCAGTATTCTGCTCAAATAAAGGACTTGTAATGGGATGTTCTGTAAAATGAAGGTCTTGGTTAATGTTATTTATGATGATATCCACTGAGATTCACAGACAATGGACAAAGGGACATTCTATTGGCAAAATATGTCCCCATATAATGACATATTTATATTGTTCCCAACTTTATTTATTTTTTTAAACAACCAAACAGAAAAAATCAGGAAATCAACATATACATATGATCAAATTAAACAACACAAATATTCTTGGAATGTTGTCCCAGCATAAATACATATATCCTTGACAAAGACAAAAAGAAAATAAAAAGATAAAGAAAATAACCTTTCATAGGGAAAAATTGACAATAATTTATCATACCACATTGCCAATGTAAATGGATGTACATCTAACCACATATGTAAGATTGAAAGATGTGCAGCATAAAGATAAATGATACGTAGCAATTTGGCCTTTTCACCAGATAAGGAGTTTACACCAAGAATACACTGTTTTGGATCCATTACCATTTTAACGCCAATACATTTCTCAATCTCTACTACAGGGGTCACTAATAGGCGGACCGCGGTCTGGACCCAGACGCTGTCCTTTCTGGACCCGGACGTATAACTGATGGATAATTGAGAATTATACATTTTGGCGGAGCACTTCTATTTTAACCTGCACAGCTTTTCTAGTCTTTATGGCACTCGGTCAGCAGTCCAGGAAATACACCAACCAATTGTTAAATGTGAAAACAGAATAATAATTGTTAAAATTTAACGGATGTGGACTTTCTTTCTTTGATTTGACAGTTGTTGACTACACAGAGACGTTGTTACTACTACAGGGCTTCTTGAATATATATATGCCACTAAATAGCGCATGTTAGATATTATTGTAATGTTCCGGACCTTTGCACGAGGAGATTTTCTCAATCTGGACCTTTTGGAATTTTAATTGAATACGCCTGCTTTACTAAAACAGAAGATCAGAATATTGTGACCAATGGACATGACCACATTACCAGAAAATGAGTTCCAAATTGTTTTTGGCACATCTGGCTTGCTGCGGAACACGATGCATCATATTTACAAGTTATTTGCATGCTGCAACATGGTATCCCTGTACTGCTCACTGTCATTCTCAGGAAACAGATAATGTTCTTCATCATTCTCACCCACATAGAGTAGATATTTGTTTTTTATTCCCATGTTTGACAATGTGTTAAAGCACGTCTGTAATCATTCCAATGAAGTGCAGGAGGTTTAATGAATCAAGTTGGGGAGGGACCTACTTTCAGGTATAGACAAGTGAGGTGTGCTAAGATAAAGTTTACTCTTTTGCATGTTTGAATAGAGATAACTTGACCATAAACAACATGTACATTAGTGTGAACCTTTAAAGAAGCATACTTGATAGGTGTTTTAGAATAAATAAATGTTTTTTCTCGATGTTGCTGGCAGTCAGATTACTTTTAATATCTTTATTCTGCTCAAATAAAGGACTTGTAATGGGATGTTCTGTAAAATGAAGGTCTTGGTTAATGTTATTTATGATGATATCCACTGAGACTCACAGACAATGGACAAAGGGACATTCTATTGGCAAAATATGTCCCCATATAATGACGTATTTATATTGTTCCCAACTTTATTTATTTTTTTAAACAACCAAACAGAAAAAATCAGGAAATCAACATACACATATGATCAAATTTAACAACAAAAATATTCTTAGAATGTTGTCCCAGCATAAATACATATATCCTTGACAAAGACAAAAAGAAAATAAAAAGATAAAGAAAATAACCTTTCATAGGGAAAAATTGACAATAATTTATCATACCACATTGCCAATGTAAATGAATGTACATAACCACATATGTAAGATTGAAAGGTGTGCAGCATAAAGATAAATGATACGTAGCAATTTGGCCTTTTCACCAGATAAGGAGCTTACACCAAGAATACACTGTTTTGGATGCATTACCATTTTAACACCAATACATTTCTCAATCTCTACTACAAGGGCCACTAATAGGCGCCTGTCCTTTCTGGACCCGGACGTATAACTGATGGATAATTGAGAATTATACATTTTGGCAAAGCACTTCTATTTTAACCTGCACAGCTTTTCTAGTCTTTATGGCACTCGGTCAGCAGTCCAGGAAATACACCAACCAATTGTTAAATGTGAAAACAGAATAATAATTGTTAAAATATAATGGATGTGGACTTTCTTTATTTGATTTGACAGTTGTTGACTACACAGAGACGTTGTTACTACTACAGGGCTTCTTGAATATATATATGCCACTAAATAGCACATGTTAGATATTATTGTAATGTTCCGGACCTTTGCACGAGGAGATTTTCTCAATCTGGACCTTTTGGAATTTGAATTGAATACGCCTGCTCTACTAAAACAGAAGATCAGAATATTGTGACCAATGGACATGACCACATTACCAGAAAATGAGTTCCAAATTGTTTTTGGCACATCTGGCTTGCTGCAGAACACGATGCATCATATTTACAAGTTATTTGCATGCAGCAACATGTTATCCCTGTACTGCTCACTGTCGTTCTCAGGAAACAGATAATGTTCTTCATCATTCTCACCCACATAGAGTACATATTTGTTTTTTATTCCCACGTTTGACAATGTGTTAAAGCACGTCTGTAATCATTCCAATGAAGTGCAGGAGGTTTAATGAATCAAGTTGGGGAGGGACCTACTTTCAGGTATAGACAAGTGAGGTGTGCTAAGATAAAGTTTACTCTTTTGCATGTTTGAATAGAGATAACTTGACCATAAACAACATGTACATTAGTGTGAACCTTTAAAGAAGCATACTTGATAGGTGTTTTAGAATAAATAAATGTTTTTTCTCGATGTTGCTCGCAGTCAGATTACTTTTAATATCTTTATTCTGCTCAAATAAAGGACTTGTAATGGGATGTTCTGTAAAATGAAGGTCTTGGTTAATGTTATTCATGATGATATCCACTGAGATTCACAGACAATGGACAAAGGGACATTCTATTGGCAAAATATGTCCCCATATAATGACGTATTTATATTGTTCCCAACTTTATTTATTTTTTTAAACAACCAAACAGAAAAAATCAGGAAATCAACATACACATATGATCAAATTAAACAACACAAATATTCTTAGAATGTTGTCCCAGCATAAACACATATATCCTTGACAAAAACAAAAACAAAATAAAAAGATAAAGAAAATAACCTTTCATAGGGAAGAATTGACAATAATTTATCATACCACATTGCCAATGTAAATGGATGTACATCTAACCACATATGTAAGATTGAAAGGTGTGCAGCATAAAGATAAATGATACGTAGCAATTTGGCCTTTTCACCAGATAAGGAGCTTACACCAAGAATACACTGTTTTGGATGCATTACCATTTTAACACCAATACATTTCTCAATCTCTACTACAGGGGCCACTAATAGGCGCCTGTCCTTTCTGGACCCGGACGTATAACTGATGGATAATTGAGAATTATACATTTTGGCGGAGCACTTCTATTTTAACCTGCACAGCTTTTCTAGTCTTTATGGCGCTCGGTCAGCAGTCCAGGAAATACACCAACCAATTTTTAAATGTGAAAACAGAATAATAATTGTTAAAATATAATGGATGTGGACTTTCTTTCTTTGATTTGACAGTTGTTGACTACACAGAGACGTTGTTACTACTACAGGGCTTCTTGAATATATATATGCCACTAAATAGCGCAAGTTAGATATTATTGTAATGTTCCGGACCTTTGCACGAGGAGATTTTCTCAATCTGGACCTTTTGGAATTTGAATTGAATACGCCTGCTCTACTAAATCAGAAGATCAGAATATTGTGACCAATGGACATGACCACATTACCAGAAAATGAGTTCCAAATTGCTTTTGGCACATCTGGCTTGCTGCAGAACACGATGCATCATATTTACAAGTTATTTGCATGCAGCAACATGTTATCCCTGTACTGCTCACCGTCGTTCTCAGGAAACAGATAATGTTCTTCATCATTCTCACCCACATAGAGTACATATTTGTTTTTTATTCCCACGTTTGACAATGTGTTAAAGCACGTCTGTAATCATTCCAATGAAGTGCAGGAGGTTTAATGAATCAAGTTGGGGAGGGACCTACTTTCAGGTATAGACAAGTGAGGTGTGCTAAGATAAAGTTTACTCTTTTGCATGTTTGAATAGATAACTTGACCATAAACAACATGTACATTAGTGTGAACCTTTAAAGAAGCATACTTGATAGGTGTTTTAGAATAAATAAATGGTTTTTTCGATGTTGCTCGTAGTCAGATTATTTTTAATATCTTTATTCTGCTCAAATGAAGGACTTGTAATGGGATGTTCTGTAAAAAGAAACAACAAAACAGAAAAAATTCAGGAAATCAACATACACATATGATCAAATTATACAAGAAAGATATTCTTGGAATGTTGTCCCAGCATAAACACATATATCCTTGACAAAGACAAAAAGAATATAAATAGATGAATAAAATAACCTTTCATAGGGAAGAATTGATAATAATTTATCATACCACGTTGCCAACGTAGGATGTACATCTAACCAAACATGTAAGATTGAAAGGTGTGCAGCATAAAACATGATACGTAGCAATTTGGCCTTTTGACCAGATAAGGAGCTAACACCAAGAATACACTGTTTTGGATCCATTACTATGTTAACACCAATTTCTTTTCATTTTTTATGTTTACCTTTATTTAACCAGATAAGTCACTTAACAACCAGTTGTCATTCACAATGACGACCTTGCCAAAAAGGCGGCAACAGAAGGCAAGTCGTTACAAACGAATAAAACATCTCAAATAACCTCATACAAAAATTACAACATCATTATAAGTACAATATATAAAAACAAATATTGTTCCTGGAGAAGCAGTGGGTAGTTATGGCCAGTTGACTAGAGAGTACAGGCTACAGTTATGAATGTTGAAAGGAGCACCGATCACGAAGCGGATGGTGGTTTGGTTGATGACATTTAGTTTATTGATGAGACTTTTGGAGGCGGACCTGTAGATTACGTCACCATAGTCTAAGATGGGAAGGACTGTCAGAGTGGATAAATGAGGCTTTGTTACGGTACAGGTAATTAATCATTGATCTGACTTTGGAAAGCAGTGAGTTTATGTGCATGTTAAAGGTGAGCGAACTGTCTAGCCAGATACACAGGTACTTAAAGGAATCCACAAACTAGAGTTCTGATCCATCCAGGGAGCAGTTTGTGGTAAGTGTTTGTTGAAAACCATACATTTTGTTTTGGTCATGATGAATTTCACTCTGTTGCATGTTTGGATAGAGATAAATTGACAAAATAAATAAATGTTTTTTAATAACTAATAACTTTTAATATTAGTATTCTGCTCAAATAATAGTAATGGGATGTTCTGTAAAATGAAGGTCTTGCTTCATGTTTTTTACGATGATATTCACTGAAATTCACAGACAAAGGGACATTCTATAGGCAAAATATGCACAATATGTCACAATATAATGACTAAAGCTGTGCTTGCTGCACAATACGAATGTTCTCAGCAAATAGACCTAATATATTTAAACTTGTTATATGTGATAATGCAGAAGCAACCCCTGTGCTACTGTTGACCATTCATGCAACATCACATAAGTTATTTGCATGCAGCAACATGTTATCCCTGTACTGCACACCGCCATCCTTCTTCATCACTCTCACCCACGTACATATTTGTTTTTAATTCCTAATCATGACATAATGCAGAATGAACCCCTGTGCTACTGTCGACAAGCCGTGCAACATCGCACAAGCTGATTGCAATGCTCTTTCTTTTCCCACAGGACAGTCTGACAATCCACCGACACAACTTATCGCTGACTCAACACTATTCTTCTGCTATCCTGCCATCCACCCTCTTCATCCAACCTTCAGCTCATCGATCCTTCCCACCATGTCCACCCGACCCACTCAGTCCTACAAGTCCCTGATGAGAGGTTTTAAGGAGCTGGACTTCCATGGCCCCCCTGTCCCCAGTGAACTGGTGCTGACTGGAGACCATGCTTTTCCTTTAGCAATGAACAGCAAAGGCCAGGTCCTGATGGCAGCCTCTCTGTATGGCTGTGGGAGAATTGTGGTCCTGGGTCATGAGGGCTACCTGACCACCTTTCCTGCTCTGGTAGAGAACGCTCTGACCTGGCTGAGAGGAGATGGAGTCAATAACCTGTCTGTGGGCGTCCACAAACACGTCAAGGGAGTCGCTGATAACCTCAGCAAATCCAGCTTCCAAGTCACAGTTGTTGGGGCCTTCAGTGAGAACCGGAAGGTTGGTGTGTACGTGACGGACGCCTACAGCGTTGGTGCAGACGTGAAGGACCTGGTGGCTTTTCTGAAAGGTGGAGGAGGAGTGCTGATAGGAGGGCAGGCGTGGAACTGGTCTCATACGCACCCTAAGGAGAACACAACTCTAGATTTTCCAGGGAATAAAGTGTCCGCTGTGGCTGGGATCTACTTTACTAATAATTATGGGAAGGTAGAGATCCTGCCTGTCCACCCACAGATCCCATCCTCCTGGATGGCTTTACGGTAAGTGTATACTCCTCTTCTATTTCAAATGTGGGACTTTTCTGTTAATCTAAAAGCTGCACCATGTGTGGCCCTCATCATGAATACCATATTATACAGCTTGATCACTGAGGCAATTTACTTCATTTAATTGTCATTTAATACATTGCATTGTTTTGTCTAATGAGCGGGTTGTAATATTCCAACCCATAATCCATGGCAGGAGCATAACACAACACATTTATTTATTATACATAATTTTTGCAGGTTTATTTACTTATTAACATTTTATTAGATAATCTTTTTTGAAAGTCTGTTTGACGCAGCAAATAAATCTAGATCATTGGTTTCTGTGATGAGGCTAATTCATTGAGCATTTCTTTTCTCATATGTTGCTTCTTTACTGCATGAGGATGATGGACGTCTTCTTCTCTGTGTCTCACTCTCTCCCTTCTCTCTTCCCTAATACAGTGTTGGTAAAGATTTTGCAGATGACCTAGAGTTCTTACTCCAGGGGGTTTCAGAGTTTGACCTCCGCGATGATCAAACATTTTCTGAGGCTCTGGTCCACGGCCCGCTAGCATTCCCCATTGGTACCACTGAGGATGGACAGACATTCCTGGCAGGAACCTACTATGGGAAGGGACGAGTCATTGTGATCACACATGAAGGTCCTCTGAAAACAAAGGTGCTGTTTAAATTTCTTTATTTGAACAGAAATCGTTCTTTGTAAGTTAAATTGAGCATGTAATAAAAAGTCTTTCTAACTCTATTCATTACAGGAACTGGCTTCATTTTGGAACAATGCCATCCGTTGGCTGGACCAAGGCCGGAAGGGGGCGGTTGGTGTTAAGCCAAAGCAACAACTTCTCAGCGAGTCAGGGTTAAAGTATGTGGAGACTGAGTTCAGGAAAGACCTGAGTGTATTCGTTTGTACAGCGTACAGCGATGATCATGTGGAGGAACTCCAAGACTTTGTGGCAGAAGGAGGCGGCCTGCTGATTGGTGGACTTGCCTGGGTCTGGGCACAGAAAAACCCTGGGGACCCGATGACAGGTTTCTCAGGTATGATAATGCACCACTAAAGTTGTATTCTGTGGTTCCCATTTCCACACCTGATGATATGGGATTGCTGAGCATATCTATGTGATATTGTACTGGACTGACACTAATCAGACACATGTAAATACAGTCCCACATAATGATTTCCACAGTGCTAAATACTATTACTTTCAGTATGTACAGCAGAAATGACAGTGGTGGGGTTCAAAATGGAGGATGGTTGATCTGCAGCAGAAGCACAAGAACTGTAATTTGTCACATCAACTGCAGCCAGTGAGAAAGTCAGTCAGGCGTAGGAGAACAACGATGACACCGTGAGGGCAAGTTGGGAACGACAGAACAAGCAAGAGAGCACACACACACATAAACACACATACTGTATATGAGACCATAGAAACAACACTAAGACCAAAAAGTGGTCCAGACACTGAGACCTGACCCTAGACCAAGTCGGACTGGTCTCAAATAATTAGGCTGGGAAGGGTCTTGTTTTACTGCCATGGATCTTGCATCTGTGTGTCAATATGTCCAATATCTGAGTTGATCAGAACGGATTTACTTTTAGGAATTTGATTCACAGATATTGAATTTGTTAGAATTGTATCTCCTGTCCATCTTCTGGCTACAGAATATTTTTGTTCAACTCAATGTTATATTGCAACTGTTGTGTTCCTTAATAGCACATCATGCCGTCGGCAGTGTAGCTGTTCTCTCCCCAGGGTCTGTTTTTTTGGATCAGGTCTGTATTTAAAAAAAAAATACGTAGGTAGTTTTCCATAGGGGCTATTTGGGACTGGAAACATTTTGGACCCATAAAGATCTCTGCTTCTGGACACCTCAACTCTAACCCTAAGCCAAAGTGATTATTGTGGTTCCTTATCAACAGGCTACTGCTTTACACTGTACATCTAACACACCTTCATTAAGCTAAATAAAAAAAGAGTATAGACATGAGAGCATATAGACACCACCTAGGCTACTGTGGAGCTTTTTAAATGTTGGTGGGCCAGTAGATCAGGTGATATTTGTTTTAACTATGTTTCAGGAAACAAGATCCTAAACAAAATGGGCTTGAGCGTGTTGCCGGCATACTTCAATGGAAGATCCTACAAGGCCCCTGTGCCTACCCAGGCCAAGAAAGACACCGACCACTTCCTCTCTCTTCTGCGTCTTTTTGCTGGTCATGTTACCCAGGGTGAAAAACTTGGCAAGCATGAGGAGGAGCACCTTAAGAAACTGGTCGTGGATTGCACTAACTATTTGAACATGAAGGCTCATGACAGCAGCTCCTACACACAGGTTCTGTCCGTCCTGACTGACATATTGAAGTCCAAAGGCATGCCACAGGTGGGTCATGAATGACTTTAGAGTCTATGATTGAATATATGAAGTGTCATGAATTTAGTCCCTTTTCATGGTAAATCTGATATTTAGAGAGAGTCAAACTATTTATAATATATTTGTAATTATAAAACATTAGTGACAGTATATCGGCCACAACTACCACCTAAACGGTAGTAGACTGCATATTAAACGTTTTTCCATGGTCATTTGACTAGTCCAAAAAAAATGGTGATTGTTCTTAGTCGTTATGGTGACAAACACAGTAGTGAGGCTGTAAAGTGTTATTGCAGCTTGCCAGGACGGATGGCTAGTAAGCGGGAAATTAGCCAGAGTAGCATGGTGGAATTAGGAAGCTAGCTAACTTTCCAGCTGTCTGCTAGCTAGCAAGCTAGTTTGCTAATTCCTCGATACTTAAATGCTACACTGGTTACAGAAAATGAGCAAATGACAAAGTTGTCAGTCAACTGCTTGTTTTAGTCGTTACTGCAAAATCTCACCTCAGTGAGTCTGCGACTTGCTGTGAGTATGTTGAGTTTGGACGGAAGTTAGCCGGCTACATACGCTACCTATCGCACCTTCATCAACTCTATAGATTCCCATTATTCACACTGACACTGACATTATTTGGTGATGGTCTGAATTCACAGCCTCCACCTCCCAGTACAGTACTATCTGGCATTAGCATCCACACTCCTGTCTCTCTTATATTCAGCCTCAAACAAACACAGCCTCTCCCGCCTAATCTCAAAGCACTCAGATATGAATTTAGAGAGCCGTTGAGAGGCAATGAAAATGCTCCCAATCTCGGATCTTTCACCTTTTAACTTACTGTCCTTTTCACATTCAAATTTAAACGTTTTTTGTAATTTTCACTACGAATGCCCTTTGTTGTCATCACTAAGCTTGGCCTATTCATTCATATTGTTGGCCTCACTGGAAACCTGTTGGCTATCAACCAATCATGTTGTGTCGCAGGAATCCGTTTTAAGATTATTCATGTTCAATTTATTTCAAGGTGAGTGAGAAGAACCCTGTGAAGACACCCAAAGACCATCTACTTCTCAGTTTGGGGAGAGCGGTATATAATGTGTCCCCAGATCCTGATGCCCTTCTGCCCTTCCTCATCGAGCCTTTGATGCCAACAGTGGGAAACCAAAGGATCATGATTAATGCTGACACAGCAGGTCAGAAGTCACTGTTGTGAACAAATGTGTTAAACATTAACATGCCGACCTGTAATTTGTCTCTGTACAATTTAATATGATGCAGTAGTGTGTGTTTGTGCTATTACATTGCATTGACATGAAGAAGTGTCTCTTGTGACTTACATGGACCTTTTGCTACTCTTTATGTGTGCCAGGAGAGAAGACGTGGATCAGTACAGGCCTGTACCTCTTTCCTGGTATGAAGACCGAGATGATCATACCAGCAAACCTTGTCAACAAGAACTGGACGGTACGGTACACACAATTTAATACTGAGCTTGTTGTGTTTTTGTCAATGTTGTGTTCATTTATACCTCTAAGTAAGGTCTGTTCTGTCAATAAAGCCCCAAATCACAAATGTATCTTGTGCATTTCACCTCTATTAATATCCTTTTATGCCTCAATTTATTCATGCTATTCTGGCTTGTTTTACATCCATTGACTTACATGCATCTCCTGCAAAATCAAACTTTTCTTACTGTTCTTCCAAGAAGTAACACATATTCCATGTCTCCCTCAGATCCAGATTGGTTGTCAAACAGACTACCTGGATAAAAAAGAATTGAAGAGAGCACCGCGTGTTTATGAGCATTTTCCTGTTACCTCAGAGAAGATGCAGGTGTGGAACCTGTGGGGGGGACTCATCTACCTGGTGGCTCCACCCAACACAAAGGTGGAGGGGGAAGAGGTCATAGTGCGGAAGGCTGTACCTGCTCCTTATTACAAATCAGGTGAGTGTGTGTCACTGTCTGTTCATGCTCCACAAAGGACTGTGAGGAGAATCTAATGCACATCATCCAGCAGGATGAACATTTGCTGCCTGGAAAGAAAATTTCTGGTCTAGTTTACTTTTTTTTTTTTTCTTCAATTACCTGTTAGGGGTCCAGAGGGCTGTGGAGCACTTGTTGACTGACTCAACTCGGTTTAGACTTTTCTTTTTCAGGTAGCTTTAAACAAATCAAGTTTTATTATTTGATTAAGTTATGTAAGTTTGATTTCATTATGTATGTTAAAAAAGGGGACAATGTACATGAATCAACATTCAAACGAATGTTAATGTTAAACCTGAGTATGTATTGGTTTCGTGTTCAGGGACACGAATGGACAATTTTTTTTGGAATTACTTTTTTCCGGGCGACATGATACAACAAAACAAAAGTTAGGCTTAGGCAACAAATCCATCACGGACGCGATGCCAAGCGCCCGTCTCGTGGTTTAAAAAGTCCTGTGTTTGTTTGTTGGACCCATCAACCTTCTCTTCTGAATGTGGTCTTACTCTACTACACGTTATTTCCAATAACTTAATAAACAAAGCCCCACTACTGCACCTTCTTTTATGAGTATGTTGTATTCATGAAACACATTTAGTAAAAGAAGCAATGTTGTCTTTGAAGCAGTTTTTGGCATGAGGACATCATGCTGTATTCACAGTTGGCCTACAATGAGGCTTTTGACAAAAATCACTATAATTCAAAGCTTTGTTTTCATTGCGCTCCAATCTCGACCCTTTGTTTGTTTCAGGCGTGACGACAGCAGCTGATTGGTCGTTTCTGCGCAAATCTCCTTCACCGTGGGCAGAGCTGGAGTTTGACAACATCATCCTCACCATGCCCTCAGACGTTGTTCGAGACCTGGAGTGTGTTGATGAGGTGGAAGCACTTTGGAATAACATCATGAGGGGCGTCGCAGATCTGGCTGTCATACCGCGCAGATTTACCCGCAAAGAACGCATTGTAGCAGATGTGCAGATCTCTGCTGGTAAGTGTGTTTTGCTGTTGCATACTTACAATTCAATCAAAGGATGCCTTCGCAGCATGTGCTGTTAAAAAAAGTATGGTGTTTGCATTATTTAAATTCTTAAAACCGCTTAGAAATGAATACAATTTAAAGAAAAATCTTCTTCTGTCTTGGTCCCAGATCTACGGTGGTCGAGTAGTGTTGTAAGAAAGCAAGGGCCACAACGCAACACAAGTTAGCAACAACAGATGTTGACTACTGACTATTATTGCCGGCAGACTGTTATTCGGTTTGTTCGAGATGAGCCAGGCCTGCGTAAAATCATTGATTATTGCACAATAGACACTGGTTAGATTTGTGTCGATCTTGATCCAGACTCTGATGTCATGCACACGTGGGCAACAATAACCTCACGAGATCATGGCGGCCACAGTTTTTAGAGCCAGGTGCCGCAGCTATTTTTGATTGTTCTATATTGTATTAGGTACCATTTGTGTTATATTGTGTTGTGTGATTTGGACAAGCCCCACATAAATGCATTGATAATGTACTGTAGATACAACAATTTTAATGCTATTGTACAGTAGAATATAGTTCATACCATATATTGAACATACTGAATATTGAAATTTTTTGTAGAAAGCAATATGCTAGGCTGTTGTTAATGATGAGCTAATGTAACTTGTGCTCACTTGAGCTCATCAGTTCACAAATGGCATCTCCTCTCCAGTGTTGCCAGATCAGATTGACAGTGTTCAGTCCAATCACGACCTAAAACCTGCCGGATTCAGACAAAAGCAGCCCATGTTTCATCGACCTGCCCAACGCTATTTTCCCAGCCCAAAAGTAATCAAAAGTAGCCAAATAGGGTGGAAACCAGCTCTGCGTACGACTCCGGAGACTCCGGAGACCATGTCCCGAAGACATCTCTGTTAATGCACATTGCTATTGAAATGTGAAACACACGTTTGTGTTACTAACGTGTCTCCGTCCAGGTTGGATGCACTCAGGGTATCCTATCATGATGAACTCATCTATAGCAGCTGAGCTGGTCAGACCAGGTGACGCCAGGACCAAAGGCCTGTGGGGACAAATTCATGAACTGGGACACAACCAACAGAGAGGCTGCTGGGAGTTCCCCCCACACACCACAGAGTGCACATGCAACCTGTGGTCATTGTATGTGAATGAAGAGGTGCTGGGGATCAACAGGGCAAAGGTGGAGTAAATTAAATGTATTGGTTTGATAAAACAGCTGAGACCGATAGCTAGAAAAGCCTGGTCTCAATATGTGTTGTGACATCACAAAACAAAATCAATCTCAAGAAAAATATATGGCTTTTCACTTGGATTACATTTGTTTTGTTCAACGCAGGCTCATCCAAATATGACTTTAGAAAATCGAAAAAGTCGAACAGAGGAGTATGTGAAGGGTGGCAGGAAGCTCAGCGACTGGCATGTGTGGGTGGCCCTGGAGACATACATGCAGGTGAGAGACTATTACTGTGTTTTACATTCTGTAGAGAAGCTATGCTTGGGTCACACAGGAGTCACCAGAGACAAACCCAGAAAATGCAAGTAAGGCCTTAAGTCTATAGTCACGCCACTGCCCCTATCAGGCTGGAGATGGAATAGAAAATGTCATTGTTTGGTGAGTAATGGGGAGAAAATGTTGCTATTTTGGGATCAGGGTAAAAAAAAATGCAAGTTTGGTCTGATAACTTCACCAATTCTAAGCGGTTTACCCTCTGTACTGAGATATTGTTTAACTTGTTTGCACGTTCACATCAGTATGCTTAAAGTACAGCTGATAGCACAATCATGTCATATGGGAGTTACCTTACAGTCTCCAACACGTTTCATGTCAACATTTAGATTTTAATTATAACTGGTAAACTGATTTAACCAACTTGATGGTTCATAAAGTGAAAGTTCCTTTTGTGTTCCTTTCTCATCTTCAGAAGAATTCTTCTTCCTTAAATCTCGGCTGGATAAAGTGCTGCACCTTGAAAAGCCATAATTATAATTTAGTTATTTTTCATAGAGATAAGTGCGGCTGAAATAGCCTCTTAGGACTTCACTGCAGTTCATTTGTTAACTCGCTCATAAACTTTCATTCTGTCACCTACCCACTGTCTTTTCCCTCAACATCTGTCTCCTTCCATGCAGCTCCAGGAACAGTTTGGCTGGGATGCCTTTAAGAAGGTGTTTGCTGCCTACCACAAGATCACCGACTATCCCAGTGACAACGACGGAAAGATGAACCTGTATGCTGTGACTTTCTCCCAGGCTGTGGGGAGGAACCTGTCTGCATTCCTTAAGGCCTGGGGCTGGCCCATAAAAACAGCCACTGAGGAGGAACTCTCCAAGCTGCCTCCATGGAAGGACCACCCCATGGTCATGGTCTGCAGAGAGGTTTATAATTAGGAATACATTTCTATAACTGGGCTTTCGTCATTTGACACATTCTAAATATATTGATGTTGCTTAAAGCAGCTATAAATGTTTTTCAGAAATCATAATAACATCGGGAGAAGCAAAAGTAAAAAGGCATATTCTAAAAGTAAAACTTCTTTCGGGGTCATATTACTTTTAATAGTTTTACAGATATTTGTTTCTTTTGTGAATCAGTACGTTTTTTCATTGATCATTTGCTCTCAAGGTGTTTAAAGTTACTCTATATATACTTAAACATCAATTCCTGTAATTGCTTCTTGGGTTCTTTGGTGGGGCTTTTTTCATACATTAACCCTGTTTTGACAAGACAAAAAATTAATTTCTGTCATTCATTCAATCAAACAATATATTCATGTAAATGACAGTTAGTGATTCAGGCTGTGTTCCTAAGACAGACACTTGCTATGTTTTTCCTTTGCTGTCAATAAAAAAGACAAATAAACATTCATTTTATCCCTCTATTTATTTGTATTCATCTATTTGTGTTGAATGAGAAGAATGATAAGGGATGTATTAGTCTTAAAGCTGTTAAATGTTAACATTTAGCGGCAACAGTGTGAAATGATCTTCTCCGTCATCCCTTTATTATCTCTTACGCCCTGCAGTTGTTGTAAAACAGTTCCCCTACTGGCTGATTGGAGAACTGCTGGAGGAATTCTCCCAGTTCATCCAGTGAGAGGTTTTCGACCCAGTTGTCCTCCGTGTTCCTCGCCGTGGCGGCGCCACTCTGAACGGGTCTGCCGTTGTTGTCCACGCAGCAGTAGGCGTTCCACAGGTAGTCTGGGATGTTGACGCGCTTCACATTGTTCTTCACAATCCAGTTGTCTGCAGAGGGAACGGCGCCAACCAGCACAAAGGCCTTGGAGCACTTGTCCTGGAAAAGTTCAGTGAGCTGGGACTCGTGGATCCTCCAGGCGTTCTGGTTCAGCTTGGGGTTCTGAGGAACCACATTGGTCAGGGTGAACGTGGCATTGCGGCTAGGGACTGTAGGAGAGGAGTGGAGGATTACAGGAAGTTACGCAAGACATGAAGTTACAGCTTGTGGTTCCAAAGAAATAAAGTTATCTATTGTAAAGGTGGCTTGATAGGATGCAGAGTAAGCGAGAGAAAGACCAAGATGTGTCCAGTAGCTTCATCATTCTCATTCAACAAGGTTAATTCTTCTTTAAACTTGTTAGATTATAAACTGGAGGCACAATTTGTGAATAAGGTCAAAATCCAAGGCTACAGCAGCTGCAATCTTGAGGATAATGGTTGTTTTGTACCTCTTCTAATATTAATCCGATATCCGCTAATATTTGAACAATAATTATTGTTATAGTAGTTGTAATAACAATGTGCTTTTTGCACATAACAAAGAATAGATTTGTTTACAATCTTGTGATAACAAGCCTGAGATCATAAAGTATTTAGAGGATGCAGATGAAGAAATAATTTCATGGCAAACACATTTGTTTCATGATCACAAGTAAATAACAAATGGGAAATAATTATAAGCAATTCCCTTCTTAATCTCTATGTAAAACATATGAATATAAGTATAAGACAGACTTGGCAATTAGTAGTGAAGTATTTGCAAATATCCTCAAATATATACATCTGTGAAATCTGAGTAAAAGCAACATTCAATATCAAGTAAGTGAACTTCTACAGTGAGGGTTATCAACTGCAGATAGAGCCATGATGCCATTGGAATCATCACTGTAAAAACCTCGTACAGTTTCAGCTTCTATGGACTGGATTATGATTTGGTGGATATGTTTTGTGGGCATCATACATTTTCTTTCTTAATAATATCACTTAATAAACAACAAACTAACTTAAAGTTACTACCACAAACTTTCCCTTTGTGTTGATTTTGGCGGTCCCTCTGGACAAAAGTGGTAGTGTTTCCAAGCACCAGAGTCCCTTTATAAAACCTCTCATTGCAATGCAGCAGGGTCTGAAAGTCTACCCTTCTCAGTCCTGCTTGTGGTTCTCCCCCGTGCCTCCCTTTTCTCCAGCGGGCCCAGCAATACGGCCTGGGCCTCCAGCAGTGTGGCGTTGGCGCCCGGCAGCAGCTTCTTCCTCTTCTAGCCAGAGGGGGAGACCCTGATGCTCTCCTCCCCTCACTTTAAGCCTGGTGGGCTGGTCGCTGCTGGAGGCCCCGCTGGAGTCTTAGCAGAAGAAGTTTCTCCGATGAAAAGCATTCAAAATAACTATATAGAAATAGTCAATCTTCTCACTGATGGTCTGGTTTACTTAGATAAGTCATGAAGAGGCATCACCACTTAATCTGGCTGGTCTCATCCAGTGTTTTGCCCCCAAAAATTGCCCATATTCAACCTCCATTACCTGCGTGGTGTCCATTGGGGTTGAGGTGACCACGGTCGAAGCCAGAGTGTGTGTAATCCTCATTCAGAGCCTGTCTCGCTCCTTGGTAGACTCCAGGGTGGTCCTTCCCCAGCCAGTAGCCGTCCTTCATCTCTGCTTGCCAGGACATGTTTACCAGCTGCAAGGCAATAACCCCCTCAGATTTAAACGTACGTGTGCAGGGAGTGTCACTGTGACTCAAATGGTATCATATACTGAAAGATATCAATGCATTACGGTTGATTCATGTTGAATATAACACTGTAAAATTACAGTAAATTACTGGCAGCAGCTTGAGCTTCTGCACAATACAGTATCTCTACTGTATCAAAAGAATACAGCAGCTTATTGTAATTACAGTTATTTGGTGTAACAATTCAAAAGACAGTATTTTTCCTGGCAGCAGTTATTGTAATCAAAATGTGCAGTAATTTGGCAGCTGTAAGCAATACATTACTGTGAAAAGAAACACTGGATCGTTTCGATCATGGAAGCAAGATTTATGACTCCCACAATGCATTGCTTTCACATCAATACAAGCATAAGACAGCGGGTCACTATTGGAATTTCACTGTAAGTTTGTGTTACAATCAGTGCTCTATTACAGTACGATGCTGTTCTCTCCTTACATATTTATGACACACATTCTGATGATTTTGTCCAGATCAATACTGTTGATGCACATACACAACACACACGAACCTGAGGCTCTACAAACCACCTTTTCTCCCTGCCGCCGCCATTGCTGGGCTGGAAGTGATAGGCAGCGTAGACGGCAATACGATGGTTTGTGTCATACAGCGTGGCAAAGTGGTACCTGGTGGAGCAAAGGTTCAGTTTAATGATCCAGGAATCGGAAGTGTCGTAAGAAACATATAGTGCTGCAAAACAACAGTCCGATTTTCCTAATCTACATCTAACTGAGTGCACTTGTGAAGTTCACATTATAATGCGGGTAATAGAGGTCTGATTTATGTCCCTACCTGTTACTGAAGCGATGACAGAGACGGGCAGCACCGGGTGTTGAAGCCCCCCACTTTGGCACCTTCTCTTTGTAGAAGTAACTCATGCATGCTGGCACATCCTGGGACAAAAAAAATAAATATATCAAAAAAACACAGGCTTCTAAGCGAGACACTTGTGCAACACACACACACACACACACACACACAGATTAGAATAAGGTCACAAACCTCAAAACGCTCCACAACATCTGCATGAACAGAGAAGAGGAGCGAGAGAAGAGCGCACAAAGTTACCAAAGTTTGCATCCTGGACTAAACCTTCGGTATCAGGGATTCTTGACCGTCCTACAGAGTTGAATCAAATACAACAGAATATGTTTTTTATTTGACAATGCAGTGTATGGTATATAATGTAGGTCTACTTAGACAGCTTCAGGCTGCACATGGAAGAGGTTTGTTTGTGCTCTTTGTGTTTGTGTTTCAGCTCACCTGCTGGTGCACTCGTCCGCCGCCACAGTCCGCTCTGAGCAGAAACTGGCTTTTATGTGTGACTTCTCCTCAACTTTCACCTCGCCTGTCCTCTGCTTTTATCTGAACTCCTGGTGACACGTGACGCGTGTGTGCCGTGAACCAGAATTTGCCCAACGCATAAGGTGTTGGCGTGGATGAACGAGAGCGAGTGTGTAGAAAAAGGAACAATATTGGCGCTGCTGGGAATCCCAGTGGAATCTGTGAAAGAGGCGAGATAACATCTGTATGGAAAGAGGCCGTTTTGTCAGGTGTAGTTAAGCTTGTTCTGCTACTTTATATACGTTTTACTCCACTGCACTTATTAAATAACTTTTCCCAAGCTCCCCTGCATTAAAGCAATTCAAATTAGGTCCACCTGCACCAGCTGCAACATTACCGACACCACAAGTAACATTTTGAATGCAGGACTTTTAATTTCAAACCTGTAATGCTATTTTTACTTAAGTTAAAGAGAGCTTCTTCCAAAGCTTTTTAATATCCTGCGTTTACATTTATGTATAGTAATAATAATACCATACATATATTATTCTACAAATAATAATTATAATAATAATAATAAAACTATCACAGGGGCCACTTATGATTTTCTTTTGACCCGAGTATCACAACTGATTTTAAAGCCTTCAGTGTAATTCATGTATTGTCTAACACTGTATGCAATCAATACACACTGTTTATCTTTTAACAACTGTCTAATTCCTTGGAAACATTTTTACAGAGTTTCTGTAAGTCAAGACAGGGAGTCACAGCTTTGGTGAGGTGAGACATTTGAGGTGCATTTGACGAGTCTCTGACTCTATTAATGAGTTCTAATACCACAAAAACACTCCTGTAATACAATATCAAGTTCACCTCCTGGACTATTCACAACATGTGCATTTTGGCAGATTCACTCACAGTCTCCCACGGCCAACTTTAGGTTAGGTAACACCAAGCTATCTGCTCATGTGTTGTTTTTCCCACGATCAGAGGAGAGGCTAAGTGCAAACCTCACATGTGGACTCCTCCCACTTCTCTAAAGTGCTCTGAATGTGTGAAGAATGTTTATATTTAACCAGCTCCATGCGCCCAGAGAGGTCAGGAGGTCAGCTGGAGATGTGCGTCCTGCCGTCGCACAACTATTCTCCAGTGCACCGCGCTTTATTCAACGGTTCATTTCGTCCGACATCGGTGCGTACATTCCGACATTCCGGTCCGACATTTGGTACGTACGGTGTTTGTGGACGCTTTTCGATTTCTGTCACTCTTGCAGCTTATGGATCACACAGGCCAAGTGTACAAAATGAAAATGTACAACATAAATATAAAGTGTGGAGGTGAGCAAGGAGAGAGAGAGAGAGAGAGAGAGAGAGAGAGAGAGAGAGAGAGAGAGAGAGAGAGAGAGAGGTGTGGGGATGGCTCATGAGAGCAGTGACAGGTGAGTTGATTGGCACAGCGGGTGCTTGTTGACTAATCACATCCTCCTTTAAATGCAGTAGTGTGTGCTGGACCTCAGATGACCGCCACATAACCACGGACAGACGGCCACACCGGCCCGTAAGTTTATTGTTCGCTGAAGCGGGTCAGAAGCTGTGAGCGCTGGGAAAACGGATAGTTTTGCATTTGTGTCAGAAGTGTGTTGTGAGCAGTCGTGTGCAGGAAAGAACAGCGTTGGTGAACAGTCGTGCCTGAGTTGAGCGCTGGAGACTTCACAACCAACTTTGTTCAATTCAAACCAGCTAATTCTTTTACAGGTTCAGCCTCATTCTTCACAACACAGTGTTGTTAAATCCCTTAATATTCATGTAAACGTTACTGATTTCAAACATCCTTTAACTAAATATCCAAAAATCCTCATTTTGAGATTAAATAAACTCCACTGGACTAAAAGGTTCCCACTTTAGGAATAGAAAGCGTCTCTTTCTTCAGGAGAAACTTCTCTAAATCATCCTTCGTCTCAAATTCAACATATTTAAGGGAAGAGACTGAATGATTCATCTTTTCAATGAAATGAGCTGCATCGACAGAGCGATGTGCAATACAGTAAACACACATGCACTGTAGAACTGTGATGTGTCGTGTTGTCAATGTCAAATATCTATATAACGGTTTTAAGATGGTTTATGTTGTTTTTGTGATATTTCTCATTTAATAAAGTAACGGATTGTAGCACTGCATCCAAGACAAGTGTCCCCTCTGGGACAGTAACTTCTACCCATCTAGTATCCAGAAATGTGTTATATTCTAAATTACTATCCAAAGGTATATATAATTACAGCTGATTAGTCTAGTGACAGAATGCCTGAGGTTTACCGAGGTCCGGACCGTTGTATTTTCTGACTAGAAATAACTTGACTTTGGAGCGGCGAAGATATTGTACGACGCCAAGCGATCTGTGTTTTCAGATTGAAGTGTGGATAATTCATTGCAACATTTAACCTGATCCTCATTTGTTACTGCCTGACAGCTCATTAATGCCACTGCCCACTCTCATGGTTTGAAAGCTATTGTTATCCAATTATTGCTCACCAAGCATCTTAAAATGCACATATCAAAAAGAGATGAACCCCCCCTAAGCTACATGTTTGGACCTTGGTATTTCTTAAACCTTGCGTTCGGCCATGTTAGCAACTATTTTGATGATTGTTTAATGTTTCATGCAAAATGCCAAAGATTTTTCTGCTTCTCAAATATGAGGATTAGCTTCTTTTCCTGTTAATTATTATAATTCGTGTTTAATGATTTTGAGGTGTGGACTATTTGTGTCCCTTTGTTTTTTCTACATGTTCTTTTCCACACATACATGCTGACGGCCAAATGTTTGTGTCACATGAAACCTCTCTGATTACTCACACGATCAAAGCCAAATGTGTGCTCAGCCGTGAACTGCTGTGTTGTTACAATGGGAGGAAGGATTTATGATTATAATTTCCATGTCTGGAAATGGGATAATTGCTTGTTTGTTCAGATTTCTGTTTCAGGGTGTTCCAATTTGACCCTAACATTGCTCGTCTTTGTTTTGTTTTTTTAGTAGTTCTGTAAAATGTGCTTTTCTTTTTACACATAAACACAAACAGCTCCAATAATAAACATTAGCATATATTGCATAGTGGTCCACAAGAATTAAACATTTGACTTATAGATCCCAGCTGTTACAGATGTTTTGTGGAAGTGCAAATGTGAAAGCATCACAGCATATATAAAGGAGCAGCCCATCCTATTACAATCAATAGAAAAGATGAAAAAATAAAACTTCAAAAGTGTGTTTTTCAAGAATGTTTTTGAGCCTCTTTTTTATTTTTTGTGTGTATTTAGTGAGAGACTTCATTGGTTCAGCCTCACTATTTAGTTTAGCAGTTTGTTTGGGGACTTTATCATTTAAAGAGGTCAAAACGTGTAGCATAAAGAACAACAGACGC
The DNA here is from genome assembly GCF_023349555.1 of Cebidichthys violaceus. Lineage (NCBI taxonomy): Eukaryota > Metazoa > Chordata > Actinopteri > Perciformes > Stichaeidae > Cebidichthys > Cebidichthys violaceus. The sequence goes on along the minus strand of NW_027176262.1, from coordinate 3,839,513 downwards.
TACACTGCATCTTAGAACAATGTCCCGATATCAGAATCAGAACCAGCTTTATTCTTCATGTATACGTATACATACGCTCTCAACGTACGGACACGGGAACAGACAAATAAACAAAAAACAAGGACAGCAAAGTAGAATAAAGGTACGAATAAACATTTAACTACAACGTACACGTATACATATATAGAGAAAAGTATATATATGAACGTAAAACACAACAATGACAATGAAATGGAGATAATAGTGCGTTATATGAGGAGTGACTACTGCTGTTGCCATGCAACAACGTGATCCTGCTCTAAATTAGAAGTTTAATTGCCACTCAAACTCTGAACTAGTTTGTGGATGCTGTGCTGTGGCTGCCCCTCTGCCCCTAAACCGATCAAAGGAGTGGAAATGTGACGATGGGTTTCCCTACCGGCATCAATGGCTCTTATTAATTTGATTTATAAAGTCGTTGTCAATCCGCAGGAATTGTTTTGGATAAAAAGCGGCCCGCTGAAGGTTGGCTAATATTGAACTGGAGCAAAGCCACAGCGGCCGGTTGATGCCAGAGAACGCACAGACAACATTAAGGATAAGATAAAGAGAGTGGAGCTTTATTTAATCAGCCTTGTATTTTCCCATTACTCTGCTGACGTTTATTTTTCACTCGATCAGTAGTACATCTCACAGTACTGCGAGACAGTGAGCAGCAGTACGCACAATGCTGTGACTGTGTTTCCTCAGGGTAATCGCTTTACTACCGTTAAGGGGAATAAAATAAAACGTAGTTATTAACGATCTTACTATTTGCCTCTCTAGCTACAGTAAGTGCAGATGTAAACAGTAAACATCCAGAGAGGGAAGAAAATGAAGCAACCTATAAGGACTCAGATAATAACAATACAAATAATAATGAAATAATAAGATTTAAAGAATTTGATTTAAGACTTTAGTAGCATTAATTGAATAAACAAATGAAATCACAGGAAACAATAAGTATTATCATCTATTTATGTCCTGCAACTTCACGATGCTTTTGCATATTTTCTTCATTCATTTTCTTTCACTTTTCATTTGGATTTAATTATAAATTACTGAATTCCTCCTCTCCCTGTGTCTCCCTGTGATTGACTGGCGGATGCTGCACAGGTGAAGCACTACTTTCTGTATTAGTGGAGGGTGACAGGCAGCTGTTGTTGCTGAAGTCTGCCTCTAGGTAGCAGTGTTGAATTGTGATTTGAAGTTCACCTCTTGAAGTCTGTTTATTCTTCTCTTTTTTTTCCTTCTGTCTATTTCATTGCAGATTATTTTGAGCGTTCATCCACCTGGAAAACAAATAGCTCCTTCTGCAAACTGATGGTCCAATCAGGGATGGGCGGCGTTATCAACTCTCAAAAAAACCTCTAAATTACAGTTGTGTCTCAATAGATGGCTCCACAGCCATAAAACAGCTTCAAAGTGACGACTGTGGCAGATAATCATTAAAGATGACACTCTGAATGACAGGAGAACGTATTAAACCGCCACTATGATGGATTTTAGCGACGTCTTTTATGTGGGTTTTTTTTCTTCTTTTTTGGCCCAGAAGTTAATTTGAGTGGACTGCATCTTTAATTGACTTGACTAGCGCTTTGTCGCTTGAAAAGATCACAGGGAGTTTGGTTCCCCAGACACAGATTTAGTCTAATCCTCGACTCAAAAGCACCCTCGGCCTCTGTCTGTCAACGGGAGCGAAAGCAGCGCGGTTCAGCGGTGGAAACTGTCGGTGGGAGAGACCACAAGACCAGGGGGCAAATATCAGTCCAGGAAACCACACGCTTTGATTTACATTGATCCTGGTCACTTGATTGATTAGCTGGTTAGACCGTTAATTAACCACTTTGATTGTTAATTGCCTCGGGGGCTCTCTGGTTGTATTGATCCGGTGTGGATAGTGAAGATTATTGTTGTTGGGTGAATTTGAAAAGGAATCAGCTTTTTTAAATTCGTCACTGGATGTGAAGAAAAGTTTGTTATTCACGCTAGGCCTAATGGTGTGTTTGGGGTCCTGGAGCCCTCTTTAACAGCGTAAGACTTTTTTTTATGTTTGTATTATGTATAAACTTGATTTTGAACAGATATGTTTCAGAAGCCCGACACAGAAAGTGTTTGACCTCAGCTGGAAAACCTGGTTAAACCCAATAGATGTATTGCGCTCCATAACTCTGCTTTACTATTGACAGCATGTTAAACGCAGCATTATCCTCCCAAATCCTAAATACAGTGCGTCCATTTGAGTAAGTCCTCCATCACTTAATACCAGGTACATTTATTATGATTTTTTTGACAAGCAAAAGGAAGATATTTACTGTATATTTGTTCATGTAGCATATAGCAAATGAAAGTTATCCTCATTTCATGTGGAAACAATACTTCATTGCGGTCATTTCAGTATTTTGTCACCTTCATAAAATGTGAATAATCACCTTTAATAATCGATTGGATCAAGCACCTGTAATTTAGGAATGTCCACATGAAGATTTTTACTAACACAGCAAAATATAGTTGGCATTTGGCAAAAAAAAACAAAAAAAACATGCCCAATTATAAGATTCCATCTGACTTATTGAAGTGCATCATCTTGGCCTTTATATTATAGTTCCAGACACTGAACGTAGTTTGTTCTGCAGTGCTGCTGAGGAGGCATAAAGGTGAGGCTGCACCTCTCCACACACTTACCTCTCCATCTGCTCCAAGGACAGACGGACAGACACACATCTCACCGCAGACAGACGAAGGAAAGAGAGGAATTCAATCACACACTATAGAGCCCCCCCCCCCCCCTCACCATCCCCCAACCCTATTTCCCAATACCCCCCCCCCCCCCCCCCCGCCTCCACTCCTCCCCCACTGCCCCTTTATCATTTTCTCTCATTCTTTTTTTCTTCATCTTTTTAAGTCGCTTCATTTCAGATGCATTCATACATTTCCAATATCTTTATGTATGAGTCTGCCTCCCTCCCTCCCTCCCTCCCTCCTCCTCACCTCCCTTGCCCCTTCCTCCCCCCCCACGTCCATCTCTCCCTCTTTCTTTCTCTTCATCCCATCCTCACCTCTCTCCAAACCTCCCTCCTTATTTCTTCCTCCCTTCTTCCCTATCTTCCTCCCTCCTTCCCTCCCTCCATCCCATTACTGTAATCCATCACTCTTCCATCAGCCACCATGCAAACAGGCCTCCTGGTTACCATAGCAACCACCTCCGGCCCGGCAGTGCGCAGCCCCTCTCTGATTGGCTGGCAGTGCCTAGGCAGTCTCAGTCTGTCTGGGAGATGTGGTAATTGGCTGGGAAGTCACACACACACACACACACACACACACACACACACACACACACACACACACACACATGCACACACGTAGTACAGTATTCACACATTGAGGTACAGTATGCACATCCTTGCACATGCAGAAATACACACATATAAACACACTTGTGCTTACTCTGGGCCTAAATAAATATACACACACATATTCTATTGGGTATTGAGTGGAAAACACACACACACACACACACACACACACACACACACACACACACACAGTGCATAAACATCCTCAGAGATATGAAAGGGAGACTGGGGTCAGAGTAATGAAGCTCATAAGAAGATGGGGGCTCTAGGCTGTGTGTGTGTGTGTGTGTGTGTGTGTGTGTGTGTGTGTGTGTGTGTGTGTGTGTGTGTGTGTGTGTGTGTGTGTGTGTGTGTGCATCTACTGTACAGTATGTGTGTGTGAAAGTGCACGCTTGGGTACGTGCGTGTGTGTGTGTGTGTGTGTGTGTGTGTGTGTGTGTGTGTGTGTGTGTGTGTGTGTGTGTGGCACACTGGCGTTTGTGTGTGGGTTTCTGTATGCACAGGATGGCGGGGGGTTGGGGGTGTAGTGCAGGATTTTGGATAAGGTTGGAGCACTGCCAAAGGATGGATGGAGGAATTGGTTTTTTGCAGAGTGTATTGTTAAAAATACCTATATTCCCCCAAGGAACCAAGTGTGCACTAGTTTTTTTTTTTTTTTTTATGGCTTCTTGAAGGAAGCAGGGAAGGGAGAAAAAAAATGGAATTGTTGATCAGCTTGACTTCACCCTGCTGCTGTTGCTCAGCCAGGTCTGGCCAACACAGCAGCTATGATGAATGTCTCATCTCCAGGAATACATCACAAATAGCAAAACTGTACCTGCCCTGAATAGCAAAGTGCATTCTCTTCTGCAGTGTTGTTTCGAAAAACAATTGCGGACAACAGGGTCCTTTTGTTCCCCATTCACAGTTTTTCAGGCCGGCAGAAGCAAAACAAAGCTGTCCCCCTTAATCCTTTGTCAATTCCCAGTCAATGTGTTCCTTTTTCAAACTCATGAAAAGGTTAGAATATTTTTGGAGTGCGCTGCAAAAAAAAAAAAAAAAAGAAGGTTTCTAGTGAATGTGTTTAAATTGGAAATGATAATTAGTTATTCACAGTTGCTGACTTTGAACACACGGCTTTGATAGATTTTGATCTGTGCTGTGAAAAGAGGAAGAAATGGTTGGTGCTCCGAGCCCATAAGAAAAGCTGCATGTCAGGGAAGAAATGAGTGGGCTAGAACGTCTTCTACCTGGGAAAAAAAACAGAAGAAGTTGAACAGACTAGTATTCTGCCCTAGTTGGCAACAATACAGACACCCAGACGAGCAGACAGACTACTGTCCAAAAAACACACAAATATTCAGTGATTTATACCGCAGGGACTAGAGCAAATAAATGCACACGCACGCCCACACACAATGACAACACAAAGGTAGAGGTCATTTTTCAATCTCATCTTTTTAATGGAAAAAAAATGAGTCAAGGGAAGAGAGAAAAAACTGGGATAATTGATAAAGTCGGATGAATTCACAGAGAATGACTGACAGCGGTGATGACAGCAATGCGGTCACAGTCCACATTTCAAAGCATTCCCAGGTACCAGAGAGAGAGAGAGAGAGAGAGAGAGAGAGAGAGAGAGAGAGAGAGAGAGAGAGAGAGAGAGAGAGAGAGGGAGAGAGAGGGAGGAAAAGGGGGGAGGGGACGGGGGTTAAAAAATGTCCAGGAAGATTTCGTCTTCCTCTCAAGGTAAAAAATACAAATTAAAAACTCATCTTTATCCAGTGTTGTTCACAACAGACAATCACGTTGAAAAAAAATGTGTAGATTAAAAATAAACAGTGCACCCGCACTCACACACATACATACTTACAATTAGTTTCTTATTTTTGGGAAATGAAGAAAAAAAAAAAAAAAGAGAAGAAAAACAAAAGAAGTGCAAGCAAGATCACGGAACGACAATTTACAAGAGAGGCCTAGAGAGGCCCAAAGTCTCAACCCTCCGGCCGAGCCACCCCAACTGCCTAAAATAGGGGGGGGGGGGGGGGTAATGGCGTCAACTTGAGTCCTGGAGGTTCCTGGTGCAGCTTTGTTTGACCCTCGAACCCCCATCATCATCATCACCACCACCTTGGTTTCTCCATTTGTACAAATAATCACACTGACACCTACCCTTCCAAAACCCCAACATGGCTGCCCCACCCTCCCCAGATAGTACAATCAAAATGAGTTTTGACTCCACCAAGCTTCTCCTATTAAGTGCCAGGAAAGCTCCCAATATAAAGGCTTTTCAGTCACCATCGACATCATCATCATCATCATCGTCGTCGTCGTCGTCGTCGTCCACCCAACACACAAACATTTCTATTATCGATTAAGGATCATCATCAACATCCATTTCATCATCAAACACACTTCAACTCCAGATTTGATTGGATACTACTGGGGTTGTTGGCGAATGTAACACTGACTTAACACGCTGTAGAATGAAACAGCGTTCTCCTTTATCCAAGTGCCTTGTGGGAAATGTGTACTCTTAAGTACACTGTTGTTGTCGTCATCTGTACTCGGCCTTCCGATCCTCTAGCAGTGCTTTGACATGCAAGTGGTCCCACTGAGAAGAAAACGTCTGCAGAATAATAATAAAAATAATCATAATTCACTATTTTGGTTCGGTTTGCTTTTCTCTGACCTTCCAGTAAAGTGGTAACACACACACACACACACACACACACACATATACAGTCGCACACATACACACAGAGGCATGAACACACTTGGGAAGCAAATGCAGCCACGCTGTGCAAAATGTGAAAAGACCCAGATTACAAAACCAAACAAAGAAACGAACGGGAAACGAACAGAAGTTAAAGGTTATTTCTCACCATAATTAAAAAAAAAAGGAAAGAAAAAAAGCCATACTGACAATATCAAAATATGAAATCAGAAACATTTCAGGTTGTCATTCATGCATCAGTGGAGTCACATCGAATCGAGGGGTAGCACAGTTATTTGCACCTAATGTCTTTTTTGTATCAGATGGCAAACACAATTACAGTTTCGGGTACATTCGCGCGAGCCATCTCATCTGATCTTGCGAGTTTCCATTCAGAGACATGATGCAGCATTATAACAAAATATATATCAAAACAAAACCGACTGAATTTGACCATACTTTGATATGCAGGCCTTCACGGGAATATGAAATAGTGTATGCAATGGCAATTTGTTGCCCTTGATTCGACCCCCCTATTTACAGCTATTGTCTCCAGGCTTTAAAGCTCACACATCGTTGGACGGACGCCTTCTCTCTGCCGTCAGATCGTTCACAAACGCTGAACGCATCCTCCTAACTCAGCACTTGCACTTCAGCTATCTTGTAATCTGCCCGTTAAAGTCGCCTTGAGAAGTCCAGTTGAACTGGTTGAGGATAACATAATGGGCCTTTGGGTTAAAAGAAGAAGAAAAAAATATTATTTTTTTTTTTTTACCAGCGCAAGCTCACAAATGTACATGCTGGCAGGCTGACTAGATTAATCCCATTATGACAAACTCAGCCTTAACATTTCAGCTCGGTCTTCAAATGCTAATTTATTCCAGCCTGTTGGATGCTAACGTGCAGAGCAGAGTGGCAGATAGCAGAACTTAATTTTTTCACCAACACTTCTCACCAAGTTTCTCTCTCCAGAACTCATGTTTTGCAGGACACAAAGGTAAAAAAAGGACTTTGACTTTTACACCACTTCTACTTGGTTCCCCTCGCCAAGCCCAAAGATTAAAGGTTATGATGTTATTAAAGCTAAAGCTTCTTGTATGTCGCTCGAGTGTCAAACAGAAGCAGTATACTCTGCAGTATACTCAATATGCTCTTTTTTGGGTTTTCCACGAGCAAAAGTTGTGGTTCTGCGTTTAGTCGCTGATAGAAAAGATTCAGCGAGCGTCAGATCAGCCGAGTAGGAACTGGAAGTGGAGCCACACCATGCAGTGGAAAGAGGCAATGTTTTTGGCGATACTGTTGTGATCTAAATGTACAGCGGAGAAGTGGATTAAGTTAAGGGAGTGGCTTAGTGTCAAGGAGAAGAGTGTTGAGTGTTTGATCCTAAAAGGCCACATCACTTTAAGCCAGGAACAAAAAGCTCAGCCTCTTTGCTAACATGAATCAATTACCCCCGACATAGTCAGTGTGTTATGTTTATCCAAGATGTGTTGTCCTAAATGTTATATAGTAATGTTAGAGGGATGTGAGAGAAAAAAGAAGAAAAAATGCATAATAGTAATAGGTGAATGCTTTTAAATGGAATTGCAAATGGCAAGAAGATCATAATTTAAACTTGAGTCTAATAAATTGTTTGATATTTTGGGAAATCTGCTTTTTTTTTTTTTTAACCAAGAGTTATATGAGAAGATAAATGCCATCCTCGTATCTCATAGCTGTCTGATAAATGTGAAGCTTCATCCAGGAGACGGTTAGCGTAGCTTAGCATTAAGACTGGAACCCAGAGTTCCAGGTCTAAATCGCGTTTGTTTAATCTGTGCAAAAAACAAAAAGGGTAAAAGTGACAAGCTATGTTTTTTTTTACGAGGGGTTATGTGTGGCACTATTTCTCGGCGGGCACAGTGACTTCCTGGAGTTACTGCCAAGAAATAGTCTGGCGCAAAGCCCCTCGTAAAAACCATAACTTTTCTTTTTTTTTTTACACTTTGAGTTTCGCATTAATTGCCCAAAAAGGTCAAACTATGGCTGATCTTGACTCACGACTTCAGTGCCTTTGTGAATTGCAAAACAATGGCTTTGAACAGGTCAATGTTGACTTTCCTATACATTCACATCACCTTGGTGCCACTCAGATCCTCTCACAGACACCACCTAGCATGGAGCTGGCTACAGCTACTGTAGTGCTCAGATAAACTCACACAAACAGACACACACACACACACACACAGAGTTTAAAACACACCCAGTTTGGCCAAAACAGTTCATATCACAAACACATTATTGCGAATTAAGTGTGCTTTCTTTTCCATTTCAATTAAAAGTCTTTAAAAACAATTCAAACAACGACATGCAAATGAAAAAAAACAAAACACAAATGAAATAAAAAAGGAATCATAAAAAAGACAGGTTTTTTTTTTTTTAGGCCTCAGCACGGGCCAGACAAAGTTCTGCATTGTCCACACGTCAATCCTACATTCTTAACTCACAGGTAATACACACAAAGCACCAGCAGTGTTTCAGTCTCGCATTGGCTTCACAGTCATTGTTTCGTAGACGGGGAGGGGCGATTAAAGGTGGGGTAGAGGATTTGTGAGCGATGCTAAGCCTAAATTGTCATTTTTAAATACACTGTTTGATCGGCTGATTAGAGAAACAATCCATCTTGTCTCCTCTCGTCCGAGGATCGCATCCGAACGCGATAAAACCTTTTCGGCGTCGTTCCCAAAAAAAAATAAATAAAAAATGCATCATTACTTTTGTGTGGAAACCCCATGCAAGGAGAGAGGACGCGGTGAGGTCAAAGATGGTCTGAGTTCCTGGCCAGATGCTCTTTGTTGCATCTCAGTAAGGGGGGGGGGGGGGGGGGGGGGGAGTGCGTGGATAGAGAATCAGTCTGAATTCTGTACAGTTCACTCCCCCGTTTTTGAAACTGCACAGGGCAGCGAGCCCTGCAGTCAAATAGTGGAGCAGAGTTCAACGTCTCAGCTCTGTACGGGGTAGAAGGACGGAGGGAGTAAATGAAATTTTGGTTTGGTGTATATTTCACAGTTGGCTAACACTGAAACCTATACTGCTCCGTGGTTTTTCCAGGGTCTTCCAAGCCCTGTCCTCAGCCTAACGCCTATCCGTCTTATTAATTCTCACTCACTACTTGACTGAGTTGCAGCTGAAGATCATTAGGGCTCTTCCGAGGGCCCTTAAGAGGATTCTCGCGGAGCAGTATACCTCTGAAGTGCTCTTGGCAGGCTGGAGTGTGTGTCTCGCTAGCAAACTTATTGCCAGCTGATGAATTCCTGTTCAGGAAGGGGTGGAGAGGAAAGGGGGGGGGGGGGGGGGCTGGGGGGGGCGTTCAGGTCAAGCATCAGGGCACGTGTGCGTGACCACAAAAAGGACGGAGGTCTCGTGTTTGCGGCTGGAGAGACGGTGGGGCGAATGGGTGCAGCGCTGTGGGTGCTGTGTGCTCAGTCGTGTCAGAGGTCACCGGGACGGCTTGTGGAGGAAGTGGCGGCGACGGAGAGATCAGAAGAGGAGGAGGGGTTGGGAGGGTGGGGGGGTGGGGGGGGGGAGGGGTCAACTGAGGCACAGAGAAGGGGTGACGAAGAGGTGGCGTGGGAGAGGATGAAGGGCCGAGAGGATGAGGCGCAGCTCCGCGGATTAAGTGAGGGTGATGTAGGCTGAGGCCTTCTCCTTCAAGTGTCTCAGACACAGATGACAGCTCCAGCTCCCTGTACAACACACACACACACACACACACACAGACAGGAAGTTCAATCAGTGCTATTGTGAAGCCTTGTGGATTAATCCCTCATTTTAGACAGAGCGTTAAGTAATACTGTAAATTAAAGCTGCATGTTAAAACACCACATGCTGTGCCTGTGGATTGCGGCTGCAGGGGATTTGACAACTAGTTTGGTTTGGATTTGAGCACGGGATTTGCGACATTAATTAAACGTCACTAAGTGCAGCTCCGAGTGTACGTAGACCCGGCTGCATCACGCCTGAAGACCTCATGTACACAGACATACGTTAGCCGTGCGAGAAGCTCCGTCGGGTCTCCTCTCGAGAGTAAAGCTTTAAAGAACGACTGCTGAATTTAAGAAAAAAAAAGGTTTCCTGTAAATCGAAAGCGTCGCATGTGTGGGCAGAGCATGACACTGTTAGTGAGTGTCGAACACAAGTGCCACCGCTGCTGCATGTTCAGCCAAGTGACACTTTCGCCATGGAAACAGATTATCTTTTCTACTGCTCATTTCCATGACAACGACGCCATCAAACATTCCGAAAGCAGCCATCTTGTCTTGTGCGGCGTGGCAAATGAGTTTAATTTGAGCAGATGTACCTGCTCCGGGTGACGATGGCCTCGCTATCAGGACCGTGGCGGTCTTGAAAAAGAGATGCAGATTCACAATGAGTCCTGCGGGTTTTTATTCTTATTATATTTCCAATACTTAAAAGTCAGCACGGAGATAGTCTGACCGTTTTTGACCGCAAGTTTCACGCTCCTCACTGTGATTGTCTCCCCACCCACACTGCAGACAGTTACACAATTCTGCACAAACAAACCAAAAAAAACACTCTCTCAGATGAGCTTCCTTCCGTGCAAAAACGGGTTTTAGAAGTCCTGGATGTGAACAGTGCCTCTTTGGTTTCAGCGCTCGTGCTCCTCTTATTTTTCATACGTACCCTCTGGTGGTTCAGACATGGGAGGGCTCAGACAGTACATGTGGTAGCCTCTGTCACAGTCGTCACAGAACAACAGCTGGTCCTGGAACAGAGGAGAACATTCACATGAGCAGATGTTATCACGTGGGGATTTGAAAGGAGCCGGAGCATGAATTGAATGTGTATAGTACTTGAAGATGTGAATTTGTGTACTAATGAATTAAAGGGTTGAGGTGACTTCATGGTCTGCACTACAGCTTGTGTGGATACAAATATCGGCTTCCTCTTCAGGAATATAAAAAGTAAAAGGTTGACGTGTATGTTTCAATGGGTTTAAATCGTTTGTCTTCCATTAGGTGCGTCAAAGCTTCATGTAATCACGTCTGTGAGAAAGACGACGGATCTAAATTAGCTTCTGGATCAATGTTAGAAAAAGTGGATTCCTTCAAAGATGAATAAAGTAAACTTGCTCCAACTACAAAAGACTGAATAAAACCTCAATTCAAGTAGTAGGTTATAAGGTTTTCCAGTATGGTGTGTGTGTGTGTGTGTGTGTGTGTGTGTGTGTGCAGCCACATGTGTTCAGAGTTAACATGTATGTACAAAGTGAGAACCTACGTCGTTCTCAGAGGTGCCACACAGACTGCAGGACTTGCACTCGATGCACTGCCAGCGATAAGTCCTCACCGCAGCCGTCATGTTCACTGTGAACTGCAGACAGGACGGGTGGCCTGAGTGCACACACACACACACACACACACACACACGCATACACACACACACACACACACACACACACACACACGCACACACGCCCACACAACGTTTTTCACCATCGCTTTCTGTATTTTTGAGGACAGTCATCCATCATCTACCTATTCTATCTATCCGTCAGTATGTTGTCATACATGTGATTTATCTATATTTAACGGGGGGGAGAGGGGGGGGGGGACTGTGGTGTGTTACAGATGTGAAAGCTATTCTGTCAGATGGCTGAAAGAATTTTTGGACAGCATTTTGTTTTCCTCTGTATTTATATTTTGGTCATATCTGGTTTTTTTCAGTCATCTACCATAAGCTTACTTTTGATTTCATTCCTCTTTTGTCGTTTCAATAAAAGTGACATGAAAACAACTTGTCCTTTTCTATTGCAGGCCACTTCTGTGCCATTTAAAAACATATTCTATCGCTCTCCTTACCCCAGTTGTGACAGTTTTTCCCCCCGCTACTTGCTTGTTACATGATCACGACAATAGAAACATCGTTATGTCATCCTCGTTTTTTTTCCCCCGAGCTTCAGTCGTCTTCTTCGTGCGTGTTCATAAAAGGAGAGGACCATACCAATGTTTAGCATGCTGCAAGCCCATTCACTACAAATCACGTAAATCCTTTCAGTTCTGCTTTTTTATTTTTCAGATGAAAAAAAAAAACAGGTCGAGAAAAATGTGTATACAGGTACATGCAATCAAGTAATAAGTTCACAGATTCTTCACCATATACACTGCAATCTCTGCATGTATACAAATATACAAGCACATCCCACAAACCAAAACAAAAGGGATTTATAATGGGGAAAATAATAACACAACCATATTTTAGAAAGAAATCATTCTTGAACTCTACTCTGATAAGATTCACCCTTCACAACCACAATACACACTAAAGGAGGCCGTTGTCTCACGAACTCAGCGAGGCTCTTGCAGCACATGGGACACGGTCTCAAAAAGAAGAAATAGACAATGGGTTCATATCACAATTGTAAAGGAGGTTGTTTCACAAGAAGCCAGGATTGAAAGGAATGCAGCAGACAACATTCAGATTTTGTGTTGTTGTTTTTTTTTTGTTGTTTTTTTGTTTTTTTTTGGTCAGACAAGAAGGTCACACCAAGATTACATTTCATTGTATATCCATTCATATTTTAACGCCAATCTTTGCTGGAGAACACTGTGATCGATAAGACCACTCTAAATGAAAACAAGTGCCATGGTGTGTATGCACTTCTGACAGACTGCAGAGCAGCCGTCATCATATGTATTGCATATATTTGGAGTCGCATGCAGTTTTGTTAAATATCTAAAATTGCATCTCATGTGTTTCAACTATTTGATATTCTCGGTATTCTACAAAAAACTTTATAAAATGCGAAATCCTGTCTCCGACTATGCTAAATAGCGTTATCACTTATGATGAATGTATTATATTGCATAAAGAATAGCACTTTATTATCAGGTGTTGATGCATTTAAAATAATGTTATGAAGCGCATTTAAATTCCTGGCACTTTTTACACCTCTCAAGCAGCAACAAGAAATTCTTCTTGCAGAGAAGAATTTTAGCACATTTTACATTATAGCCACTGTTTTCCAAAAGCATGTCATATTGTTTACGAAGTTTTTATGTGTTTTCTACCTTTCAGGCAGCCAAGAGGTTCCTACTCCCTCGCAAACAGAAGGGAAATCAACTTGCAGAGAACATGCATGTATGTTAGCCTGCTTAATTAAAAAATGAACCTGCACTTACAAATATTACAGCATAAGTTAGCCAAATTAAAGCAGGAATTAATTTCATTTTTTTTTATGTACGGTGGCCTTCTAAGGACATTAAGTCCCCAAAGTAACGCCTCTACTAACAGATACCTGGTTAGTGTTTAGTTCATTGCTAAAAGCAACAGATAATGTGAGCCAACATTCGTCATTAGTAATCTTCCTTAACTACTTTTGTAAGTTTTTGATTTTTGCAATTTCTAGTTTGAGAACCTCCCGAAGCGTTATGTATGTATTTTGTCCTTTGGGCCACCGTCGTTAAAAAAAACAAATCTGGGGTCAATTTCAAGTCTTTGAAAATGGATTTTCAAATCGTAGTGAAAAATGTAAACAACACTAGCTGCCTGGAAGGTGAGAAAACACCTTAAACAAATCAAAAACATAACAGCAAATGTCTATTAATAAGACTGTACATGATTTGTAGTAGATGGGCTAAAACAAAACGAACAAAAAAAACACTGGTATGGTCCATCCATTGAAGCGTGACAGGAGTCGAAACTTGCATTTATTTATATAGTAAATACGAAATCTATGCTCATCAAATGGAACATTTCAAAACTGTGCATCAACAGAGGACCGCCTTCCTCCTGCCAATCATCCCCTTCAGTGGTGCCCTACCTGAGCGTCCACAGTCCGCACAGGAGATAAGGTCTTCAGGACAGCCGGTCTTCTTTGAGCCTCCGAGGCAGAAGTCGCAGTAGCCGTTGGCGATCACCGAGCCGTCCGGTGCTTTCTTGGCTGGAAGGAGAAACAGAAAAAGGGAGACATGTGAGGGAAAGAGTTGAGTTTACTCCTGCAAAGAGAGGGTGATACGAGGTAAAATGTTGAGATGTAAAACAAAGAAGAAGAAAAGAGATCTGTGACTATAAGTCCCTGTTGCCACGCTGCACACCGAGCCAGCTGAGCCCAGCGCTCTGTCTATCTCTCTCTACTGTTTGCTTTTGGTAAAAACAAAGCACCGGTGCAGGCCGGAGCCGGAGCCTGGGACTCACCGAACCCCCCCCCCCCGGGCTGACCCAGGAAACAGGAGACGGGGGAGGCACAGAGAAGCCCCCCGGGGTCTGGTAAATATTTTCAGGGAGATAGAGGAGGAGGAGGAGGAGGAGGAGGAGGAACTGAGGAATGACGGGAGTATGAGTGTGTGTGTGTGTGTACGTGTGTGTGTGTGTGTGCGTGTGCATAGGGATTTTGTAAGGACAGACCTGCCATCCTGCTGAGCGCGGAGAGACAAGTGCTCCACGTGAAGCCGTTTCATAATGATTATTAACAAGACAGAAATTCCCCCTGCCTGCCTGAGTGCTGTGTCCATATGTGTGTGTGTGTGTGTGTGTGTGTGTGTGCATTCCACGTCTGCCCCCATCCCTCTGCTGTCTGTCTGTCTGTCTGTCGGTCTGTCTCCCTGCCTGTCTTACTGCCGTTGATTGCATAATCACTTTAATGGAAGCAATCACATAACCACTGCAGACTATTTTGTATGTGCGCTTTAACACACTGGACGGGTCCTTCACCAGTGACTCACCATGCAGGACAGAGCAACGGTGAGTACAATAGAGTGGATTACGCAGGTTCATGCTAACACACACACACACACACACACACACACACATACATATATATATATATGGCACGCACAGAAAGCCATTCGCTCTGCAGAGAGACAAAAAGAAAAAGGCAGACGCAGACAGTGCTGCAGGTGATTCTGCGTGCATGTGGGAGACAGAGAGAGGTCATTTAAACCATCCATTTCAGGGTGGAGTTTTGTTTGGCCAGGGGGGGAAAGAGGGTGAGAAGAGAAGAGAAGGAGGAGTGAGAGAGATTGGGTTTCTACCCCTCATGGGTCTGGCTTTAATCCTCAGAGAAATATAATAATAATAAAAACTCTCTGATCAGGATGACTGACAGGGTGGGGGGGGGGGGGATGAGCTGTACCTGCATGCAGAATTCAACAGGAATGCTGCGAGCAGATAAAAAAAAAAAATCCCCAACAAACCCAAGAGGCTGTCATCTTTACTGAGAGAAAGCAACTGCACAGGACTTTACTGCTGGGCTGTGCACTTTCATATGTGATCATATAAGGTGGAGAGACTACTGTATATCTATAGAGGTAATAAAGACATGCAACATGAACACAAGGATTTACTGCACCGAGGACAAACACTGTCTTGTACCTGAAATTCACCGCGTATTATTTTCAATCCTCATAATTCTCAGTAATCTCTTTTTCCTGATCTTGCTGGAGACTTTTTCATATAAAAACACACACACACACACACACACACACACACACCTGCACATCATCTGGCCTGTGTGCTGGTGAGGGTTAGGCAGATAGGGTCCCGGCCAATTTGTTCCCCCCTTTATTAAAAATCATCAGAAAGTCAGCGCGGTATTTTTAATATCATATCGCTGAAATGATAGGATGATATTGAATTCTGCATCGGCACCGCAGAGGAAGGTTGTCATCATTATTATTATTGTTATTATTATTATTATTATTATTATTATTATTATTATAGCAGGAGTAGCAGTAGCACAAATCATAGGTGAATTAGTCAAAATGAACAAAATGCAACATTACTTAATTTCTCCTGTGGTGGTGTTTTGAGCTAAGTGCTAGCATCGACATGCTAACGTGCTCACAATGATGCTAACATGTTGATGTTTAGCAGCTAGCAGTGTTCACGTTCAACACTTTGGTTTAGCATCTTAATGTATTTACTATACAATGCATTTCATTTACTGTCTGCATTTTATCTGAGTTTTTAATTCTGAAGGGTGAAATATTTTGTACAATGGAGCGGGAGAGAAAAAAAATCTTCACCAGCTTAGCTTTGCGTGTTAGCATGCTAACATTTGCTAATTAGCGCGAAACAAAGTACAGCTGAGGCTGATTGGAATGTCATTAGTTTTGAACCTTATGTGCAAACTGTTTGAAGAAGTCCCGGCTCCATGCATACAGTAGATGGAATGATACCGGATGAGCGTACAGTATATACGTGTGTTTACTTATTTTACAGTAAAAACAGCCACATGTTTGCTGAGTCTGGCAGGAGGACGTCTGTACTGTAAAGCTGCAGAGACATACGTATGTGTGTGTGCAGCCCTGGAGCCAAAGCAAACACGTTTTTGTCTCCTTGTTCTGGTCAAATAAATTGCTTTTTATCTTCGCTGCTTTTATTCGGGCTCACCGCTGCTGATTGGGCCTCGCAATCCCTGGTGGGATAAACTAGACAGGCACACATGTGGAAAGCCCCACACACACACACACACACACACACACATTCAGGCTACATTTTATCTGAGTCTGTGTGCATCCCTGTTTTCCTTTGTAGTCGTGCGTGTGTGTGTGTGTGTGTGTGTGTGTGTGTGTGTGTGTGTGTGTGTGTGTGTGTGTGTGTGTGTGCTTGAAGGCCCCAGAGAGTGAATCAGCAGGTCCTGACGCATGCGAGTGAGCCGGGGCTGCCCGCTGGCCCGCCTGCATGGAGGCAAAAAAACTCCATCAATGATTAAACGCCTGCGGCCATGTTTCAGAAGCCGCCTGCAACCACAGACACGCCATCGCCGGCAAAGGGAGGGAGGGAGGGAGGGAGGGAGGGGTGAGGACAGCGATAGAGAAAGAGAGAGAGAGAGAGAGAGAATAAAAAGGAGTGAGCTAATGAGCAGAAATAAAAGAGATATAAGCCAGGTTCTCTTTCTTCTGTAACCCTCTTGTTAGTTTTACCTCTGCTTCTAAATCTTTACCTTCTTCAGCCACCCTCCTCCTCCTCCTCCTCTTCCTCTCCTGTCCGTTTCTTTTCTTGCCACCATAGCTCCCTCCTTTACCTGACCCTCCTCTCCCTCTCCCTCTCCTCCCTCTCCTCCCTCCCTCCCCTCCCCTCCCCTCCCCTCCCCTCCTCTCCTCTCCTCTTCCAATTACCAGGAGGAGTATGAGCAGAACCGCACACTTCACAGCTTTCAAGTGTTGGAGAGAGATCCTCCTGGGAATTATCCAGCAAGAGATGAATCCTCAAATGCTCCTCACCCCCCCCCCCCCCCTCAAACACCTACCCTTCCCCATCCTTCCTCCGTCTCTGCTTATAATTTTTCTCTCCCCCTGTCTCATGTTCTGTCCCTTCCTCCTCCATGCTGCTCCTTCGTTACCTCGCGTTGTTATTTTGCTCTCTTGTCCTGCTCCTTTTTTTTCATTTGAAAGTCTTTTTTCTCACTTTTAGCAAAATAATTGTCTATGCTCACACGTCTCACTGTATTTCATCGTGTTTCATGTGTATTCATGTATTCAGGGATTTGATGAGGCACTTCTTCTTTCTTTTTTTTTTAAACGTGGCACAAATTCAATTTTGTTTTTGGACAAAATTTGATTAAGAATTTCTATTTTGTGTAAGAGAAAACAAAAGTGGAGAAAAAATATGTTTTTATTGGACAGCAAAGTTACTTTCTTTTTGCACTCCAAAAAAATATATATATTTAAATCAAGCTTTTTATATTGATATTATTTTTAAAACGCTTGGATTGCAAGAAAAAGAAGTAAGAAAATGATATTTTCAACCCTTTGAGAGACCATTTTATTCATTATCATTATGATTAATGCTGACCTCGTCAGAACCACTTTTCTTAACTGATGTAGAAAAGGAGCAAAAAAGTACAGAAACCCAAATATTGAGAAGTCGTGAACCCTGTATTGTCCTGCAGGTTCTTCCTCCAGTGTCTCCCTTTCAAACCCTCTCCTCATCCTCCTCTTCCTCTCTCCCCTCCGTCTCACTTTGACCTGGAATCAATACCACGGACTCCGGCCGGTCGATAATCTCGGCCGCAGTGGAAGCCTCGTCAACGCAGCGCTTCCAATCCGAGAGGAATGACCTCTGCCACCACACACACGCAAACACATCGGCCTACCTGTTGACTTTCCTCACTTCATTTTACATTTTCCTTGATTTGATAGAACGTTGAAGACTACCGTCGTGATGTTCGCTTGAACTGATTGAGGCAACATATTGTTCCTTTCTCTTTATTTCTTCAACTCTATTCCTGTTGTGACGATACTCATGAAGGTAACCTCCGCCATTCACAAAGGAGCACAAGTTGCCGTGGCTACCGTCATGGCAAAATAAAAAAAGAAAAATACAAAACTTGATTTATCAAGGCTGAGGCTTAGACGGGGATTAACAAGCGGCGGTTGAGTGTGAGCGTTTTTTCACTTTCAGAGTGTATCTGTTCTTCACAATTACCGAAGGCAACAAACACTCCGGCGCTGCAGTTGCACACGGGAGGAAAGGGTGAGGATGAGGAGGAGGCTCATAGGTGGAGGAAGAAGAGAACAAGGAGGAGGCGGAGAAGGATTTCGAGAAGGAATGGGGCAAAAAAAAGGGGGGGATAGAGGAAAAAAGAGAGGGAAGAAGAGGAGGAGGAGGAAGAGGAGGAAACACAAAGGGGTGAGAAGGAAGGGAAGGAGGGGAAAAAAAAGTGTCTCCCGTTGTATCGGAGCAGCGGTGTGTGAAAACACACACTCTGCACTCCTGTCGCCTCGCTGCTTAATGAGGAGAGCCTCTCAGGAGTAGCGCACGCACACACAAACACAATGAGAGCGCACATGCACACACAGATGAAAAAACACCCACAACCACACGCGTACAGTAGAGCGCACACACCCACCCACCCACCCACACACACACACACACACACACACACACACACAAAGATTTACAACCAAGCCTTTGCATAATAACTTTTGCCGTCCAGTTTCGGTCCCATCCCCCACTTGCTCCCTTTAACATGATGAATGAGAGTCCATGTAACCTCGTGCAGCCACACACACACACACACACACACACACACACATAATTACAGCAAAAACTGCAAGTATTCAATAGGAAACAAAAGGATAAACAAATAAAAAGCGCATACATCTCGATTCACACCGACACAAAAGCCCAAATGCTCAAGGAGACATCTTCAGGTTTTTGGGGGTTTTTTTTATGCAGACAAGGAGGCAGAGATGCAGTCAGATGGAAACCGTCAGTCACAGATGAAAAGTCACCGGCTTCCTTTCTGTCTCTCGCTCTCTCTCTCTCTCTCTCTCTCTCTCTCTCTCTCCTTCTCTTCCCATCTTCATCCTCTCACTCTCACTCTTGCACCCATCCTCTTCCTCTTTGCACTTTCATGCGTTCTCATTATTGCTGCTGCTCTCTCTGCCTCTGATTCGATCTCTTCTCTGCGCTTCATTGTGCTTCATCTCTTCGCTTCCCTTTCCCTTATTCGGTATCCATCTATTTTTTTTTCTTCCCTCTGCTTTACTCTCAAAAAGGAAATTGGAACTCTTTCCTGCAATCCATCTGTTGTCACACTAATGCCTGCACCAGTGCTCCCTTTTCCCTCTGTTTCTCCCCCCATTTCTGCTGCTTTTCCATCCCTGCACCCTCCAAACCTACCCCACCCCTCACCCTTACACCACACACACACACACACACACACACACACACACACACACACACAAGTACTACTTTCACTCATGTCCAGTCAGCAGGTTGCGTAACTCCCAGTGCATTGTGGGTCTGGATGCATGCATTTGTGTGTGTGTGTGTGTGTGTGTGTGTGTGTGTGTGTGTGTGTGCAATGTGAGCTTGTGTGCAGAGATGACATTGCAAAGTAAAGAGGACAGAGGCAGTTTTGGTGCATAATAAAACTTGATCTATGGCTGCTTTGTAATCACACTGACCCGCAGAATCAGAGACACACACACACACACACTTGCACACACACACACAGTACGTCAGGCTCTGCAGTCTGCAGATATGTGCACATTTAGCCAATAGACAAGCATGCCAATATATCACAAACGAACACAAAGACACACCAACTCCCCCATGAATCATGCATTTAAAGAAATCACACATAGACACAACTATACACACTTTTTGTGCGTACGCGTGCACACACTTTGTGCACACACTTTGTGCACATGTACTCACATTTGCACACACTTAAAAAAAAAAAGAGCCACTTAGCCAGTGCAGGCTTGTGTCCCTGTCGATGAAGAGTTAAAATGCAAATAATTAATCCTATTTTGTTCCAGGGAGAGAAGCGGCTGGGAATGTGACTGTGAAATCCTGTTTGAATTGTGCCCAACCTCACATGGTCCACTATACTGTGCATTAGCCCGGTACTGTTATGTGTCCAAAAATGACCAGCTGGCCCAAAACAAAACATGTGGAAAAAGAAAAAAAAAAAGGGATATTTTCACACAAAAAAAAGGAACGGTTAAAAGTGAAAAGCACGCATCCCATCATGTGTGGCATGTTGGCACTGAAGCGGGGAGTTTGAGTTGGAGGTGGTGCAGATTTATTTGTGTATTCAGTCAAGGTGGCTATCGCTGCTTGTGCTAACTACTAATTAGGATTTTATTCCAAACAAACCAGACTTTCAAAAAGCCACGGTTTCATGCTGCGGAGGATTTTTTTTTTCTCCAAAAAGTAAGGCACTGTAATCTGACAGAATATGGAAAAGTTTTCATGACTTGAATCCCCAAATGAATTATGTCAATTCGCATGTGGACATTTCTGTATTACAGTAGAAATAATTGATGAACGCGGCATCTATGAAACTGTTGTTATTCCGTCCTCTCCTCTCTACAGTAGCCGTCGCGGTCGGCCACAGACGGTGAGACAACGAGCAGGCAGACACAGACGGGCGGTGTGAGGGTGGATCCGGTCTGGGTGGGGTTGGTGGTGCTGCTGGTTGGGGAGGAGGGTTGTGGTGGTGTGGGAGCGTATCCAAACATGGCCGAGACAACCGACTAACACAACACAACCAGCCGGCAAGCCACAGCACCGCATGTTAAGACAGAATACCGGATGAAGCAGACTCCGATATTACCCTGCCTTCACCACTCCAACTGTCTGGGGGAATCTATATGATGAATCATGAAGAGATTCTTTTTGTGTGTGTGTGTGTGTGTGTGTGTGTGTGGGTGTGTGTGTGTGTGTGTGTGTAACTCTCTGCTTCTCGCTCTGCTTCTGTCTTTGTCTGTTTTCTCTCTCTCTCTCTCTCTCTCTCTCTCTCCTCATATTCTTTATGTTATCCTTAATGAACTCCTCTGTCCCCCCGCTCCCTCTCCTCTCTCCCATACTTCAACTTCTTCCATTCCTCTCTCTCTTTCTGTCTCCTCTCTTCCTCCTCTTTTCTATTCTCTCCATACATCTCCTCCCTTTTCCTCCCTTCTCTCTCTCTCTCTCCCTCTCTCTCTCTCTCTCTCTCTCTCTCTTTTCAATGTACATAACAGTGTACTCTTTAGGAGGGAGCCAATGGCGGTATCTATGGCAACCGGATTGCTAGGCAACAGCCGATTCTCCCTTCCTTCCCTGCGCCGTGCAGCAGCGGCAACAATCAACCAATCAAGAGCTGAGGAGGAATGCCGGTGTGTACGTGAAAAGTTCAGGAGACAATCCAGAAAGCGCCGCATGCCGTCCACCTTCACATGTGTTGTGTTCAACATGGAGAAACATGACAAGGAGCGAACGTGAAATCAATCAGTCCTTTCACAGAAAGATGGGAAATTAGAATTGAAAATGTGTTGTGACACAGAACAGGCCTGGAAATAGAAGTTCAATTAGAAAACATTTAAAC
Organism: Cebidichthys violaceus; assembly: GCF_023349555.1. NCBI lineage: Eukaryota > Metazoa > Chordata > Actinopteri > Perciformes > Stichaeidae > Cebidichthys > Cebidichthys violaceus. Next base: position 3,817,624 of record NW_027176262.1, on the reverse strand, counting down.
CTTTTAAAAGGATTTTCCTCTGATTGCCGAAACACATGATCCCAGTTTTTCCTGTTGCTGCTGTGCACACACACACACACACACACACACACACACACTGGCAAATAATAGGCAATTTGGGCACACATATGTTCATTAACATACAATTACACATCTGTGCACTCCCCACTGGAGCCCATTGGAAAGAAGTTTACAAGACGACTCATTAAACACGGGCCTTTCTTTTGGGGGGGGGGGGCAATTTGGCATTCTCCATAAGAGCGACAAAATCATCAGATCTCCAGGAAACTTTGAGAGCGTTTAAAAACAGGTTGACTGCAATTCAAAAATGTATCACACAAACCAATTTGCAACGCATCACTTCACTTTTTTCCCCCTCTGAGCGTCACACACCGGTTTGGAAAGCGAGCAGACAAAGATTGGTCCCGGTAGAGAAACACATCTGTATCTGCCCAGTGACGCTGCTATAAATGGCAACGTATTGGTTAAAGCAATAAACACAAGAGCTCACGGACTCGCGCCGCACTTCAAATCAAGAAGATGTAGAGAGAGACAGAAACGAGGCACTGTTGCTTGTTACGGAGTGACAATAGGCGCAGAGCGGGGAGTGGCCATTTTGGGCTCTCAGTGTTGTTCTATATTGATGTTGGTTGATCAAAATTCGTCCTTCACTCCTCTGTCTGCAGACAGCGGGAGGAGGACAGGGAGGCCATTTTGAGAAGGTAAAAAAAAAAAAAAAAACACACAACAACTAACAATGGTGAGTGGAAGAAGAGGGATGCTGACCTTCAAAGGGCTCAATTACATGTCACACACACACACACACACACACACACACACACACACACTCACACACACACACTCACACACTCAGAGTTGGGCATGATTGCCCATACAGCACATTCACACGGCTCGGTGACACACGGAAGCACAGACAGACACACACACACACACACACTAAAAGAAAAAATGCACACGCATGTGTGTTGGTCTGTTGTGTGCATTTTTTTTAACACACACACACACACACACACACACACACACACACACACTCAGAGCGTCCCTGCTGCTCCACACTGTAGGACCGTCTGTCCGTCCAGATAAAGTGGCCTCTGAATCTCAGTTCTGATTTGAGAGGGGGGGATTTAATGACAACTATCCTCACCCCCCCCTCCTCATTCTCCCTTCCTCTCTCTCTCTATCTCTCTCTCCCTCTCTCTCTCTCTCTCTCTCTCTCTCTCTCTCTCTCTCTCTCATTCATTCACAGTTGATGTTCCTCTCAGTTTGTGTCCTTCTTGCAATCTATTCATCTTGTTCCTGCTATTTCACTATTTTGCTCTCTCTTTCTCATTTACCTCTCTCTCTCTCTCTCTCTCCTCTCTCTCTCTCTCTCTCTCTCTCTCTCTCTCTCTCTCTCTCTCTCTCTGTCTCTCTCGCTCTCTCTGTACCCAAAAAAACAATTTTCAGGTTGGACTCTGCAGGACCGACCTCTAAAGTAAACATCCCCCCATATTCATCCACTTCTCCTCCTCCTCCTCCTCTTCTTCTTCATCTTGCCCCACCCCTCCCACCATCACATCAATGCCAAAGGAGCCCCCTCCATATCCAACTCTCCCTCCCTCCCTCCCTCCCTCTCCACCTCCAACCTTCTGTTCGGAGAAAAGGAAGTAGAAGAAGAGTAAAAAAAAAAAAAAAAAACATAGTATGAGGCGCAGTCATGAATTTTAATGGCACTGCTCATTTTAAGCAAATAGTATATCATCTGGGATCCAGATATATGAGGTTGTTTAGCAGTGGTGGTGGTGATCGGGGGGGGGGGGGGGGTAGTGTAGACACAAAACAAAGAAATAAATTAAAAGGAAAACCCAAAGCTGGATGATGGATGAAGCAAAACAGAAGCGAAGAGAATGGAAAATGAGGACCGGAGAGGGATGGGAGAGGAGGGTTAAGTGAGGATGCAGAGCTGCTATGAGAACAGGGAAAGATGGACGGAGAGGAAAAAGAGGGAAGGAAAATCTCATCTCGTGCTGGAATAATCTCTCATTCATCACACTGATGGAAAAAAAGAGAATGGAGCTGGATGAGGTCCAGAAAAGACAGAGTTTCATAGTTCTGGAGATAAGTTTCAGCTCTCGACACTTTGCGATGCGCACGCAGCGAACGTGGACATACTATAGCGTCTAGACTGCTGTTCGAGCGCAGCATGAATTATGCATGCAGGGTTGCTCTCATTCCGGGGAGCCGTGTTAATATTATTACATATGTGGCAACATACCGAAGGGTGGAGGGTGGTGGAGTCTCCTCCATGACACTCAGCAAATTGGGGGAAAGCTGTAATGGCGCACACACACACACACACACACACATGTTAATTCATGCACACTCACACGTGGGTACACACTCACAGAGCCTTTGCAAATGCATGTGCACCAGCGCATGTGGACACACACACACACACACACACACACACACACACACACATACACACCAAGCCAAAAGGCTAAGCTTCCTTTTTCATTTCAGCAGAGAAGATTGCATTTTCTGAGGCTGTGTGTGTGTGTGTGTGTGTGTGTGTGTGTGTGTGTGTGTGTGTGTGTGTGTGTGTGTGTGTGTGTGTGTGTGTGTGTGATTACTGACTGTTTGGGAGGGAGTGATGGGGGATATTAAACGATTCAAATGCTGTCTCTCTTGCTCTCCTCCACTGGAGAGACCTAAGACTGCAGCATGGCCACACACACACACACACACACACACACAAATACTGGGCCAGTCTTATCGTCAGACAGGCCAATTTAAAAACACACACTGCCAATTAACTGAGAGGCAGCATAGTTTCAGTGTGGACATTGTTGTAGAGCAGCCGGCACAGATTATGTGGATATGTATATGTTTTTGTGTGTTTATCTGCGTTTTTATTGTGAGCAAATTGCTTGTTTTAAGAACCGGAGGAACAAAGAAAGTGGATGAATCGCCTGCGCTCCCTTTTCAAATGTCCACAGCTATCTCGCTCTTTTTCTTCTTTCTTTTTTTTTTTCCAGGAGTTTGAATAACTGTAGCCATTTTACTAACGATCACTGACCAAAACACAATCTCCCGCAGGATAAATGCATGCTATTGTCCTTAAAGTAAGTTGCTCAAAAATAAACAAAAGCACGCAGACGGAAGATAACGACGAACAAAAACCGCACACCGATAGAAAAGCCCTGGGGGGAAAAATAAATAGCCACAACAAACAAAGACGGCGAGCAATTTGGTTAGTGTGGATGCTGCAAGCTGACAGGAGGATTGAGATCTGATTCACAACCTGTTTGCAGAAACCTAAATATTTGCTTTACTTGTTGTTCACTGGCATTTATTGCTTTCTTATGGCACCCTTGATACATTTAGCAGAACCTTTGTAGCCTTGCGCTAAGTGCAATCCTGGGACGCCTACCTTTATGTACACTGCACACTACCATTCAATGCTTTTTACTGCGCAGTGATTCTGGACAATCATGCTCTACTATTTAAATGGCCGCACAAACCTGGATGCCTCCAGGTTTTGCACTCGGCCCCTTTACAGCCCCAGGAAGTCTGCCAGAGCACAATAACTCTTACTTCCTGCAGTTCATCTCATTAAATACAAGCCAAAAGTCCCACAGGGAATGATGTGACCAGTATTCAGCGAGAGTAAATGTCCCAGAGCCAGATGTACATGAGACATTTTTCATGATGGACGTTAAAACTTGTCCAACGCAGGTGGTAAGTAATGACGTTTTTAGTGGCCACGTTCCATTAAAATGTTCCATATATGGTGCCAAGACATAGTTGATATATGCAGGCTTATTGGAGCTCCAACATGGAATAAAGCCATCGTCATTGGCGGACGGAAAACGGAAAGAAAATGCTTAAGTCCGATAAAATTATGACTTTGCAGATTGTGCTCTGACTTCCTAAGGTGATGGCCTTCAAAGCTCATTGCCAGAGAATGTTGATGTTGGATGATGCTGCAAAAGTCAAAATTATGACAATGTTTGTTTAGTTTTTTTTTTTACAAATTCTTGCTTTCTAAAAAAAAACAACAGACAAATGTCAGCTACATGTTTGTTTAAAGTCAGCTGCAGGTCGGTTTCCTGCGGTCGGACATGTTGCTCCTGTTTCATCTGGGACAAACTACACCCTGAACTGGATCCAAACATTGTCACTGGATGTAAATCGTTGTCAAAACGAAATACAATACCTGAGATACTAGGCTGGGGCCTTCAGGATACCAGTAACTGATGTACATGCTCCCAATGTTTGATTTATTGTTGTGACGTAAAGTAAAATGCATGATACCTTGCATCCCTTAAAATCAAGAGAAGGGTCTACAGCCATGCTGTACTTATGGAATACAGCCACAGAGGTGTGTTGAGCTAAATGCTAACGTCAGCCTGCTAACAAGCTCGCAATGGCAACGCTGATGCTAGGCAGGCGTAACGTTAATTTAGTGCATTGTCATGCTAGCATTTGCTAATAAGCGCTAAACACAAAGTACAGCTGAGGCTTATTAGCAGAATGTCGTGGTGGAGCTAGAGGAAAAGTCAGGGGATCAACAAAGACATTAGCGAGCATTGAGCTCGAGTCTTCATCACTGCCTCTCGAAACACTGGACCGATGCGTTCATGAATAGTCATTAAGCGTTTGAAAGGTGCATACAGTCGATGGTGCAGAGTGTGCTGGTAATTTCTCGGAGTGTTTGACTGGTGTTTGTTCACTGACGCTCATTTAGAGTTGAAGAGTGTTGATTGAGGAGCTGCTCGTTCCCTCGTTGAGATGATGCATCTTTGCGGCCGCTGTTCAAACTCTGTGAAGTGCTACATTAACTCATATAGGTGAAGACTGATTGAAAATGTAAAGATGAACATCCATTCCAGTGTTTCTAAATGAGAGCAATACTGTTCATTTTTGCTCATTCTATTATGCAGCATACTGATTACCGTGCTTCTACTGCATGTAAATAGTTATCTAATCTTTCTGTCTGTATAATATTATGAAGGCTCGCTGGGTCTGCAATTTAACTGAGTGTCAGACCATTAACACAAGAGGTCTGGCTGTGGCTTGAGCCGTGGGCTACAGCAGCCCAGACACTGAAAGGTTAAACACTACATTCTTTAAAAAGAAAGGTAGAATTACCCTCGGGCTAAGTTAGCTTTGGGGCAACCATGCAAATTTGAAGTTGTCATGGGCAAGCAGCCTTCAGTAGAAGCGGTGACCCATTTTCTGGCTATCAACATGGAATCCAACAGTAAAACCACTTTCAATGCAGGAGACACAGATATGAGGCAGGTCTACCCAATGCACGTTCAACCCCCGTTTGCCCCCTTTCACAGAAGAGATTAATCCTTACGGCCATGGCTATGGCAACTCCGATCAGTAGCTCCGATGAATTTTGCTCCATTTTTGTCTTAATTTGTTGTCTTTTTGTCTTCACTGCTGGAGCTCTAATGGCATATGACAAAAACGCGCTCATCAACATTGGAGACGGAAGCGTGAGGATTGGATTCATTCGTGGGGAGTGGACCTCGAGACGATAACAGATATGCCGGCCCAAACGCCACTGAAGCGGAGTCGAGAGGGAGGAGAGCCGAGATGATGAAATTAAGCCAACCGAGCTAGAACCTAAAACTATTCCACCACCCGATCTGGTCCCTGGCCAACCCAGCAACTGGAGGTCGGTGAATGTTGAGCCCACATCTTTACACAGACCTGGCGCCATTGTGGCAGATCGAGAGGAAGCGGACTCTGTTTACATCAATGATGCTGTCTAATTTTGTATGTGACGATGTCGGCCATATTGCCCAGAAAATTGTTTTGTTGCTGCTGTTTGCATTCCTCCTGATGCTAATTTTTTTTAAATGCATAGGTACTACTGTTTCAGTTTTGTTGTTTGTCATGTTTTTACTTCATTTGTGCAAAATGACAATACATTGTCCTTGAATCCTTGAATCCTTGAATCCTTGTCTCTACAGAAGCTCCCAACGGTAGCTGCATAAACACAAAGCCTGTTTACCAAAGCCAGCGTCACTTGTTCAACCGAGGTCAAGAGTCGGGTCAAGAAGCCAAGTCGGACCCATTTCGATCGACCGCGAGCACAGTTTTCACCTGCGTCACTGCGTCAGTCTGAAAAGGGAATCAGCGAGAGAAGAAGAAGTCCGCTAAACTCCACTGGGGGGAAATCTGATCTTTCATCCACACAAGTGCTCACTTTGAAATTTGGCTCAGCCAGCAGTTTAGCTATCTATAATGCAGCAGGAGGGTGATCAATGGCCCCTTGATGATATTCTGATTATTAAGGATCGTTGGAATGATCCGGAAACTGCTAAAACCAAAAACGCTCCGCATGTAAGTAAAAAATGGATGATGATGGACAAGTGGACGACTTCAAGTGACTTTAATATTCAGACAGCAGACTCACGCTTGTGGTTGTTCTTGCGCTGGAAGGGTAGTGTGTGTCGCTCCGAGTCTTCTTCCCCCTCCTCATCTGCCAGGTGTGTGTGAGTGTAATGGTAACTCAGCCCTGGGCGGTTCTTATAGCGCTTTCCACAGACTGTAACACACACAAACACACACGGTGTATAAAATTTGTTATCCGTAAAAGAATGAGGAGAAACAGGAATAAAGAAATAAAGTTGCAACGCTCACTGTCACAGACGTAAGGCTTGTCTCTGTCTTCAATGGCAGCTGGCTCTTGTCTCTTCCTCATGCCCCCGACACCGTAGGCCTGCAGAGACCACACACACACACACACACACACACACACACACACACACACACACACACAAACACACACTTGTGAGAACTCAGACAGCCACATGCGAAATCACACATGTACTCAAGATACAAACAAAAAGTTTAAACTTCAACACTTGTTACACAAGTCCTGCACAGACATACACACACTCACACACACACACACACACACGATAAAACCAGCGTGACAGCACACTCCTCACTTGTTGTGTGTTCAAGTGTCTACACACACACACACACACACACACACACACACACACACAGGTTTGCGTTCTACTGTAATCATCTGCTCTCAGTGTAAAGCTCCACTTCCAGCAGGAGGGGGCTGATGACACCTAGCAGGGGAGCAACAGCTCCAATTAGCAACCCTGGTGTCTGTGTGTGAGCATGTGTATGTGTGTGATGATTTTCAGAATACATTGTTAACACTTGATTATCTTCCCGTAAGACACCCCAAAAGAGAGTGTGTGTGTGTGTGTGTGTGTGTGTGTGTGTGTGTGTGTGGGGGGGGGGGGGGACCCTGTTTGATCTAATCAAAGTTGTAAAATAAAAAAAAAAGGTTGTCTCAGCATGATTTCAAATCTCTGAAAGCATTTGCATGTTTTAATAACTGTTGCAGACTCAGGAACACGGAGAAGTCAAAGTCACAATAAATTAAACCTATCATAACCTCACACCAGGAATTAGAAGGAAAAAAAAAGTGCCATTTCTGTAGATGCAATTAGTACAATGTCTCCATGTATATACTGTATTGGAATAAAGGCTTTAATTTCATACTTGTAAGATTCATTTTGACACCGGCAACACAGGGTTCTTACACTATACTCTTATATGTGCTGTGCAAATGTTCCGATTCCATTTAAATGAGAATAACTGAAGGGCTGTCATTTCATAGTGTAATCTAAATCAGTACTCCTTATGCTCTGTGTCCGACAGGCTGAACTTTCACATCGCAGTTTGACTCTGAGCTTGATCCGGGTCAAGTCGGCACTGACAGCCAAACAGTCTCTATTGTGGCTTATTGTTCAGGATAAAATGACCAGGGGGAAAAACATTTGTGTTTTACCCGTGCTTTGGTACGGTTCTTGCGTTTCGGGACGTCTTCCTCTATCTCGTCCCCCTCCAGCTCATGAGGGAAATCCCCGACCAGCAGCTTCTACGGACGAGAGACAGAGAGACAGAGAGACAGAGAGACAGAGAGGCAGAGATACAGAGGGACAGAGATACAGAGAGACAGAGAGGCAGAGAGGCAGAGAGACAGAGAGACAGAGAGACAGAGAGGCAGAGAGGCAGAGAGACAGAGAGACAGAGAGACAGAGAGGCAGAGAGACAGAGATACAGAGAGACAGAGAGACAGAGAGGCAGAGAGACAGAGATACAGAGAGGCAGAGAGACAGAGATACAGAGAGACAGAGAGACAGAGAGACAGAGAAGCAGAGAGGCAGAGAGACAGCGAGACAGAGAGGCAGAGAGACAGAGATACAGAGAGACAGAGAGGCAGAGAGACAGAGAGACAGAGAGACAGAGAGGCAGAGAGACAGAGAGACAGAGAGACAGAGAGACAGAGAGGCAGAGAGGCAGAGAGACATAGAGACAGAGAGACAGAGAGAGGGGGAGAGAGAGACAGATGGACTGTCAGACAGGTAAGTTAGTTTCCTTTCCTTTATTTACCTTTTCCTCTCTTTTCTTTGCTTTCCTCTCAACCATCTCGGCCTCTACTTGCTTTTGTGCTGCTCCGCATGAAATTGCACGTCTTCCTGCTGATTTTGAGAGTATTTGCATAATCCCACTGCAGGAAACAACCTTAAGAGCAGAACCATTGCATTACTAAATATAGTCAAATGTGTCACCATTTAATTGCAATAAAAGATGCAGTTAAAGACGTCCTCAATTAAAGGGGTGCGCCACGCAATTTAGGATTGCACTTCTATATGTCAGCGGACTCACAAGAGGCAGATTAAAAAAAGATAATAAAGCAGCAGAGGCCAAGATATCCCGATTCTTTGTCCTTAATATGAGTCAAGCTCCAAAAGCACTGGATCCCAAGTCTCCCATAATGCAAAAAAAATGGTCTACAGCTGTTTTCACAGGCTTCGTAGTGCGCCTCAGGACAAATACACTGAACTTTGGACTCTTTAAGAGGGTTTTCGTTTTTCTTGTCCTCAGTGAAGGAAAATACAAGGTTTTATTTTATTAAAAAAGACGGGGAAACATCTGAAGATGATAAGCGGCGAGGGAAGAGCTGAGTGTGCGCATGACTGGCTGTGCTGGAGTCAGGGGAAGCCCCGGATTAGAGGCCCCAAACACTTCTCTATCGCTCGAAGGGCCACTGTGAGGACCGTTCACTCAACAGCTGATTGATTAGCCGTCCGTCTGAATTGAAGAGCAACCGCCTCGAGCCGGTGAAATACTCCACCCAGATGGGCACGTTTTCGCTCAGAAGTCAAATAATAGCTCACAAGTTCGGCCTGTAAAACACGTGAGCGGAACCTCGGTAAAACACCGAGAATGACTGCAGTGCAATCACACACAATTACAAGCACACACACACACACACACACACACACACACACACACACACACACACACAGTTGTGACCCGGTGCCAGGAGGGAGCTGTCAGAGCTGCGGGAGCCCGTGTCAACGCCAAAACACACACTCGGAGAGAGAGAGAGAGAGAGACAAAGGCAGAGAAAAAGACAAAGAAACACAAACACAGACAGCCTGACATACGAACGAGACACAGGGAACAACAAAGTACAGAAGAGAGGAAATGAGAGAGAGGGAAGAAAGAGAAACGAGAGTCTCACCTGACACTCGCTCATTGGCTCTTCTTCCTTGGTTTCTACCTTCTTGTCCAGGGTTTCCCCGGCGAGCAGCGACTCCAACACGGGACCATCTGGGATGCCCCCCTCCTTCTTTAGAGAAGCCTCGTAGTCTGGAGAACGAGACAGTCGCAATCAGAAAACAGCGGAAGTCTCTCATTCACGCTGACATGCTCAGTTGAGCTGACAGTG
>NW_027176262.1:3800337-3802837 GCF_023349555.1 Cebidichthys violaceus | reverse complement strand
ACACAGGTCCAGAAAGCCTTACATGCTTCTTTTTTTTCCCACACTACGGTGAGACGAACATGGTGGAGAAAAAGACTTGGACTTCCAGGCTCCACTAGTGACCAAAGCGAAAAAACCAGAGAGGAGGAAAAAAAAAAGGCAACATTCAAAATGTAAAACAGCTCATCACCTCTGAGCCCCTCCTCCCTCAGCACCCCTCTCACTTCAAAACCAGCTCTCCTTCATCCCTCCATCACCTTCATCCCTCTCTCCTCCGCCGGAGAATGAGCCGGTCCCCTCTTGGTAATAAGTTGACAGGTGTAGGAAAATGGCTTCTTTCAATTTGGGTGCTCCCAATCTCATTATATTGTGATAGGAGAGCTGCATGACTGTTTGCCTGTTTGGAGGCTCGCGCGGGAGAAGAGCCGAGGCACTCGAAGTGGAGGCTGAGAGGGAGATACGCAACGAGAAAGTTGGGAGAAGGCATTTGAGGAAAGAGGGAAAGGGGTGATGAGATGAGCAGAGGAGATGAAACGAGAAAGAGGAAAGTGACATCCGCCGAGGGAGGGGGGGGGAGGAAAGGGGTGAGGAGAGAAAGGGAGACAAAATGAGAGAGAAGATGGACAAAGAGAGAGATAACTCTGCAGTAACAGAGCAGGACGACCTGTGAAAAGACGTGACTCGCTGATAACACTCTGTCATTGAAAAGGGGGGGGGGGGGTAGCGGCACATTTCTCTGGACCGTGAAACCCTTTATTCAGCAGCAAATAGCCACCAGAGAAAATCAGACTCTCAACATCAATTTGGAAAATAATAATCTTCAGCTCTTGGAGTTGATTCAGAAATCACAGTGAAGGGGTGGCAACGGCGGAAAAGAGCGCGATCAGCAAACATTTCTTCAAATGCTATCTCTCATTGTGCAACATGGGCCCGCATAGCAATGAAACATCCCTATTCTTAAATCAGCTCCCACATGGATCTGTGAGTGGGAAACACAAAGTGCCTTGGAGGTGCTAAATTCAATATTGCGAGCAGAGGGATTGCCTCCCCACAGTTCTCAACACGGTGGCAGCTGAGCTGGCGGCTTGCAGCTAACAGTGCAAACAACAACGGCAGCAGTGCTAACAGTGTTTCCCTAAGGGGGGAAACCAGAGGGTTGGCGCCACAGACTGTGTAGAAGAAGCGGACGCAGTCGTCGTAACATCACTCATTGGTTTGTGGACTGACGTTTTGAAGCCTTAAGTTCGGCAATTTGGACGGCGCCATCTTGGCTTTTTTCCACCATTGAATGGAGGTTACCATATTTGGACTGCGGAGGAGTGACGTACAGACGCCGTATGCGTCTCTCTGGTAACGCCAACGGCCGGTCAATCCCAGTAAGCCCGTCATAAAGCATACCCTGCTTTATAATATAATGTACATTCCTCTGTATTGAAGAAGACTTGAAACTAGAGATTGAGACCATAAACTCATGTTTACAATGTTTACTGAGGGAATAAATCAAGAGAAAAGTAGAGTCATTTTAGACTAGACTTCTATACAACCAGAAGAGTCGCCCCCTGCTGGCCATTAGAGAGAATGTAAGTTTAAGACACTTCCGCATTGGCTTCACTGTTCAGAACCGGAGGTTGCCGCCTGGCTGCAGCTTTTTTCCAGCCATTGAGTTGTGTTGGGCCAAACTCATAATGGAACTATTGAATCACGTCTATCAAATACATCAAAGCCCACCCGACAAAAGACCACAGGTCCAAATCAGAAAGGAATTACGTGTCACGCGCAAATCAGGCATATCAGGTGCACAGCCGCAGGAGTATCAGGAGTAACGTGCACTATAAGGGATGCGCATACTTCCAACAGAGCAAGGAGAACCTTGGATAGCATCGCACAGGGAGGTCAGGTAAACATTACTCCACTCGACATCGCAAATAGTCAATCGCTGACTGGATTAATGCTCTGGATGTTGATTATAGCACCTTTAAAAAACTGCTACAAGTTCATTGTTACTCTGATGGGTGACAGGGCGGCATTGCGTCCTGTCATAATGTAAAGAGAAAGCATCAGCTAAATGCTGGTGAATTGTACACGCGGCAGCAAATCAAGAGACTTGAGGGAATAGTTAGACACGGTGAGTAATGAATGCACAAGTGTTTGTTTTCTTGCTGAGAGTTAGATTGATACCGATCTCATGTGCATGGAGGTAAAACTGCAGCCGGGAGGGGGGGCTGTTAGCTTAGCATAGCGTCTGAAAGCGGAGGCTGGCTTTGTCCAAAGGTAACAAAGTAATCAGCCTACCGGGAAACCGCTAAAGCTCCCTTATTGACACAGTATATATTGTTATGAAGTGAATAAGCGTATTTTCCCAGAAGTGTGGAACGAGTTCCGTAATGTAGACAAGGAAGAAAGGCTCTATTCACATGACAACAAAGTAGATTTGTTTTCCTCCACGTGGAGCGGGAAACTGTCTCGGCTGCAGCAGAATGGCCTGTGGCCTACCAACCCAGCAGCTACTGAAAACACAGAC
>NW_027176262.1:3785337-3797837 GCF_023349555.1 Cebidichthys violaceus | reverse complement strand
GTTTGTGTGTGTAGTGACAGAGTGCATGTCAGTCTCCAAGACAAAGAGGCCATACACTCTGTCTGACAGTGACAGACAGACAAATGGACAGACAGGAGTGTGTGTGTGTGTGTGTGTGTGTGTGTGTGTGTGTGTGTGTGTGTGTGTGTGTGTGTGTGTGTGTGTGTGTGTGCGTGTGTGTGGCAGGGGATGTGCAGGAGCGGACGTCTGCCACACAACCAGCTGGAAAACGTCAGTTTGCTCAAATTGCTGTCACAGCACTGCATCTGTGCGTGTGTGTCTCTGTGTGTGTGTGTGTGTGTGTGTGTGTGTGTGTGTGTGTGTCTGTCTGTCTGCTACTGCCTGTTTGCATATTTGAACATGACGAGAGATTTGACACATAGAAAGTGAGGAGGGCAGACAGCGGCAGCTCATGTCACATCTGTCAAAAGGTTTGTGTTACCTGCTCTGTGTGATTTTAATGAAGAGTTGCGTTTCATTTCCTCTGTGTGTGTGTGTGTGTGTGTGTGTGTGTGTGTGTGTGCGTGTGTGTGTGTGTCTCCCTCGTTGTCCACTGGGTGTGGTTATCTTGGAGTCACTATAAAACTGTGAATCATGGGCCTTTCTGCGTGAATGTAAGTATGTGTGCACGTTTCCTGTTTGTGGCTATTTCGCCTGCATTACAGAGACGCATGCTCGTTCTCATCCGTGCAGTTAGGCACGCTGAGTATTTGTGTTTGTGCGCGCTGGTCTATGTGCGTGGGTGTATGTAGCCCGTAGCTAGCTGCAGTGTGTATTGAGGGCAGTACATCAGGGTAAGGCAATCTGCCTCTGAACAGCTCCTTCAGGTGAGATTTATCACCACTGCACTTGGCCTCTTATTATGGCGATGGATTCCCTACCTCTGTATCTGGGTGCACGTGTGAGTGCATGTGTGCGTGTGTGTGTGTGTCTGTGTGTGTGTGTGTGTGTGTGTGTGTGTTTCCTTAGCCTCCCTCCCTCACCCTCCACCTCCTGAGTCTGTATCCTTATTAAAGTGCTGCAGAGGGAAGCAGCCATTGGTTTGAGTTGACTCCACCCTCAACAACTCCTGATGGGGATCCGCTGGACACGCACGCTGGGAATAATATAAATGGGGAATGACAACAGAGAGGAAATAACGCTGAGGAGAGGAAAGAGATTTGGGTTGATTAATTCTCCCACCACACCTTTTGGCTTTTGGACTACAAGTTTGCAACCAAACAAAACTACAATTTCCAATTTTCCTCGGTGGAAATCACGCAAGGTCCCAACGCAGTGGAGCTGAGTGACAGTCAGTTAGGTAGCACTGGAGAAATAGGTCATAGAGCTAAAAATACTTATCTATGTCTCTCTCTCTCTCTCTCTCTCTCTCTCTCTCTCTCTCTCTCTCTCGATCCTGTCTTCTAAAAACACACACAAAGTAAAACAGATAGAAAGTCTAAATAAGGGGCTGATGAAAGGAATAACTCTGAAAAAGAAATACCCTTAAAAACATCAGACCTCAGGCTTAGCCTACTCCCGTACGAATGCAGAAAAAACTGAGAGCAAGAAAGGGAATGAGAGAGTGCAACTGTGTGCGCTTCCCATTCTGTGTGTGTGTGTGTGTGTGTGTGTGTGTGTGTGTGTGTGTGTGTGTGTGTGTGTGTGTGTGTGTGTGTGTGTGTGTGTGTGTGTGTTTGTGTGTGCCTGCATCCGCACGGGTGATACCGCACAAATGAGCGAGTGAGGGAATGAAAGGGAGAGATTGAAAGAGAGAGAAAGATCTGGAAATGGATGCTCAGGCTGTGGTTTGCAGCCATCACGCGGGGCTGTTTGCACACAGAGCCGGTTATTACATGGAACTCATTTAGCTCGGCTCAGTCAGGCAGGGCAGAAATAATATTTTATATATATATATATATATATATATATATATAGGCCCCCACCGCAACCGCCTGCCAATACCACAGCACACTATTATCTACATCTGCCCCTCCGACCGGCACAAAGAAGTAATATTGCTGAAAACAAAGCGCCACGTCAACTGCCATTTTCACAATTTCTGACACCTGTGCCTTCGCAGTGATTGTCGTGAAGTCAAATTCCTGCCGTCGGTTTGATTTCATTGTGACTAACATATCACTCTGCGAGGCCACATATGGAAATATAGAATAACTTGGTATGAACAGTGGACTATAAACACTTTCTGCCAGTAAGATAGTTCAAATCCACAGTAAATCTCTCTAAAGGAACTCTTATGAGTGAGCTATCCAACAAGATTTAAAGGGATCTGACAAAACGCATAAAGAATTTCCTCCAGTACGTTTTTGCTGAATATTAAATTACTGACATGCTTTGATTCACAATGTAAGGAGCCGTGGTGGAGGGTGGGGGTGAGTGGGGGTTGGGTGGAGAGGTTGAGGGTAAGCGACTCGGAGGGCTCAGATGGTTTGAGGCCGAAAACAGCAGGAAAATGGAAAAAGAGAGAGAGAGCGAGAGCGAGACAGAGAGGAAATGGCTGAACAAAAGGGAGATGGCGAGAAAAAAAAAAAAAGAGTGATGGATGGAGAAAGTGATGAAGAAGGAGGGAGGGAGGGGACGAGTGGAAGAAGACAGGGGTGATGGGAGGACAGGGAGGAAATAAGAGGGTGGAGGGGGGGAGAGATGGAGAGAGAAGCAGAGGAGAAGGAGAGATTAAATGAGTCTCTAATCCAGCAGAGAGAGAGAGAGAGAGAGAGAGAGAGTGAGAAGAGAGAGAGAGAGAGAGAGAGAGAGAGAGAGAGTGAGAGAGAGAGAGAGAGAGAGAGAGAGAGAGAGCTGGTGGGGAAATGCCCAGTAGATTGGAGAGCTGCTCTCCTCCACTGATTTGCCTTTGCACACAAATGAACCCTCCACTGTACTTCCACACACATCACTGCAGGCACACTCCCCCTCACACTCGGGTGACAATTGTGAACGCACCCTGCTGAAATTTACATCCACTGAATCCATTAGAATCCATTGCAGGGATTCACCAAAGTTAGCGGGACACAACAGGCGTCGTCTCCGGCCGCCAGGGCCGATATTGAAACCAAATGTTGCTAGTTGTCCCCCCCCCCCCCCCCCCCCCCCCCCCCCATTTTGCTGATTTGGGCCTTTAATTTGTAAGCCTTCTAACAGCAAGTTGCGTTGCTAATTACCGGGGATTGTTTTTAAAAGCCGATCGCAGTGTGTGTGTGTGTGGTAACTGGAACGTAATTAAACCCACACCGCGTAACAATGGCATTCATACAGTTGGTGAGGTGTCGAAGGCAGCGTTGATTGCTGTGGCCTTGTGTAATAAATACATTCGGCTTTACTGTTGCACACGGAGTCAGGTGCTGTGCAGTGAAGCGGTGCGCCAGCATCCCTGCAGGTCTGCATCTGGCTGACAACTTTGCTGCTTTGTGCCATGTCTTCTTCTTCTTCTTCTTCTTCTTCTTCTTCTTCTTTTTGTCTTTTTGTGTCTTTTTGGCAAAATTGAAGAACTTCAAATAAATGCAAGACGACCACTGAAACAATTCATTAGTTTAAATTATACTACTTTCATTCATTCCCTATCATATTATCTTTCCTGTCACCTCAACCTCACTTCCTTCTCTGCCCTGTTAAGTATATATATATATATATATATATATATATATATATATATATATATATATATATATATATATATATATATATATAGCATGCAAATCAGTCAATTTAATCCCTTTGACATGGTGTCAGAGGGGGCCTCTGGGACTAATCTGGCCACACTTTGGCTCCGCTTGGATGAGCAACGGAGGAGAGGAGGAGGAGAAGAAGCTCTGAGCTAAACAAGGTCCCACATGACGGCCTCCATCCAGAGTCCACCTGTCCGCTCCCGTCCCGTCACCGCAGCACGTTACTGGATACCAGTTTATTAGAGCGTTGTTAAACCTCCAAATTATTCATCTCAAATCTGTTCCGACGCCATCATTGAGATATGTGCTGTGAGTGAAATGCATTTTGGGCAACAAAAAAAAAAAAAAAAAAAAAAAACCACTAAAATACCATCAGAGTACAATCACGGCCGCACACACACACACACACACGCACACACACACACACACACACACACACACACAGAGACAGTTGCCCAATCAGTACCGTTCCGGTTCCCTCTCGGTTGTGAAGTGCTCTTCAAAGAAAGGCACGTACAGGGCAGTCGTTCACGGATTTGCACGAAATGTCGCCTGTGTGTGCGTCTCAGAGAGGCTGACGGACAGACAGACGGGTCTGTATCCCATATCACTGCTCAGGTGAAACCTGTGCAGCATCCGACGTGCGCGCCTGTGTTTTTTTTTTTTGTTGCACACTAGGTCTACGACTTTTCTTTGTTTCAAACTGCCTAAGCTGGGTCTGTTGTGCGCTCACTCCTCGGCTGTGTGTGAATATCGGAGCTATTGTGGTGCTGTTTCTGTTTTTTTTTTGTTTCGGCTAGATCCCTGTAAGTACCCGCTGACAGACGCACATCAGCCACCTTTTATTTGGCCGGGAGCCCAGGCGGGCAGCAGGCGTCTGCATTCCGCTGAAACCAGTCTCAGAAAAACAACACACACACACACACACACACACACACACAAAAAAGACCCCCCCCCCCCAAAAAAAAAAAAAACCCTGCACAAAGGGGATTATTACGGGAGAAACTTCACGGGAAATCCACCCGTTTAAAGACCCATTAGATAGAATTAAATGCCCGTTACGATGCACCATAAGTGTAAAACGCAAGACCGCAATTTAGATTTCATTATGGGCTTTATTATAGGCGCTGAAGATGAAAGCAAGTCTCGGAGTTAAAGCCGTACACCAGCGTATTTACCTCGGCTTATGTATTTCCGAGAGGTCCGGCAGTAAAAGGTAACGCTGCAGCCAAAAACCCATGCAGCGAGCTTTATCCTGCCTACCTGTTTACCCCCTCTGTGTCCCAAAAAAAAAAAAAAAAAAATGTGCTCACAGGTACGGTAAAGCCCTCTAAGCTCCCTGCCTCCCCCGGCCAGCCTGCCACTCCAGCCTGGCTGTGACCGTGATCTTGGCTGGCTACAGTGGCAAGGGACACACCGGGTCACCCAAATCTACCTCCGGCATTCCTCCATATCCCTGCACACACGCTGCTGTTGGGCTGAAATGATCATATGAACTGCATCGGCGCGCACAATAATCCCCTCATGCCAAAAAAACAGACCCCCCCCCTCCTCCTCCTCTTCCTCCCCCCCCCTCGTCAGCTTCAAATCTAACTTTTCTTTAAGGCTGATTCGCGTTCGCTGACATTATCTCCATCTCTGCTGTATGCATTGCATGTACAGATGTGTTGGTAATCGTGCTGAGGGATATCAGGGAATGTAAGGCTCTTAAAAAAGCACTGACAGCATGCACAAATACGAAAAAAAGCGCAAACGCTCAGGAAATGTGTTGTACTTACGATTTGAGGGGGTTCTGCACCGCTGTGGCCATTTTGATATAGTATGATAGAATGCAACACTGCAGAGCCCGGTATTGTACATGTAATGTAGCTGCTATTCCAATTTCATTCATTCTCTGGGGCTGCGGCTGGAGCGAGCAGCCAATGGGAGGCGGGAGCGCCCTGTGACAGCTTTGGGGAAGTGTAGTCTTTTACGCATGTCAACATGAAACATGCTGAAGGGAAGCGCACTACAAGTACCAGCGGGGATGGCGGTTTAAGTGGACCACAGTCCCGCCTCGGACTTGTAAGAGCAATGCCATCCCCCGGTTCTGAATTTATTTAAATAAAAATAAAAAAATAAAAAATAAAAAAAACCGTCTACAGCTATGTCAAGGTTGGGTTGCAGGACTGTCTGTCAGGATGAAGATGCCAGCTTCTCTTATGCATTGTTTCCTTGTCTGGATGATGATGAGGATGAGGATGATGATGATGGGCGAGGTTGAGTCTGCACTGGCCAGTCCCAAAATTGCACCACATCATGCAAGTGTCAACTTGATGGGAAGCCTAAAATCCATACTGAATGAAGAGAAAATAACATGAACAAATGATTATTATGTTTAGTTACGTTTTCTTTGCATGTGTGTACTTTGGTGAAATAAGTGTCGCCTGACCTGTGAGCTTATTATAGGGAACAACTAGTACAAAATTATATATATTGAGAAAAGCATTAGCTTAATTTCCTTAAAACATGCAATCCACATTCAAAGCTGGTCAACTCAATTACTAAAGAAAATATAGGCCTATCCTATTAAATTCTATAGGCTATTACCCTCTAATTACTAAGTTTATACAAACTATTTTAGGGCATATTAAGAGACGCTGTGTCTACATAACCTTACAATAGTGGTGGCATGTTGATAGACCCATGGTTAATCTTATATTATCTGTGCTAGGTAGCCCTGCACTGAGCAGCTTTAATTATTCATTAATCAGGGACGATGGGTTGAGAGTAGGCCTATAATTGATTCTTTCAGACATTTGTCTCTCATGGATGGGCCCGGAGAAAGGCTGGGACCCTCTTCAGTCTCCTCATCCATCCATCCTTTATTCCTTCCTTCTTTAATTTCCTTCTTTAAATTCCTCCCCAACATGCTTTCCAGCCCTGCTTAAGAAGGAAGGAAGCAAGGAAGGAAGGGAGGAAGGGAAGGATGGAAGGAAAGTCGGTAGGTACCGTTTGAGCAGCAATGCTGGAATTTCTTTCTCCATGTCCTGCTCGCAGCAATGGCGCCGCTCTGAAGCCATTCAGTGACATGTGATATTTATAGATCTGTGCTAACAAATATTTAATGAACATTAGCAAGCAGCTCTAACATGGCACCACAGCTCCAATAAAACACTCTCTGCCAGTTAAATAGAAACTTTGATTCAGTGTTGCTGTAATTATGAGTTAGTTGCCGTTTTAAATAACTCGTATTTTTCAGCTTTATGTAGCGTAGTGAAACCAATAAATTGAATTTGGTTTGCAGAAATGATTTAAACTGGCAAAATCTTCTACATAATACTGGCAGAATTTATGGGTCTGTGAAGTCATCATTTAATCTGATTTCATGCTATTTTTATCCTCTGATATCGTAAGTTTTGTTGAATGGCAGGTCGGATGTCATTCTATCTTTTGTCCACAGGGTGGTGCTGGTGTACCAGACACGACGCTGACCAAACGTACGCGCGGCGCGCGTCTTACGTCACTGCCCTGCGTTGCTGCCTTTGGCTCCTCCCACAGCGTCGTCGGTCTACACGCGCTGTTGTTGTGATCGACGGGACGGGAAGGGAGAGGAGAGGGAGTCATGTTGAACTTTCGTTTTGCAACGAAAGTAATTAAACAGCGATGTCCGAAATACTGATGAAAGAAATGGAGAGTATCTCGATCGGTCCAATGAAGGCGGAGGAGTGTCCCGACGGCGGACGGAGCTTCCTGCTGGTGGACGAGCAAGAAAACCTCCAGGTACAGTGAAGCTAACGATGCTAACAGCTAGCCGCTAAGCTACACAACACACATTCTGATGAAGGCCCGTAAACTGTTGGTTTGTCACCGATGCTAATAGTTACAGTGCTAATAAATAAGACGTATTAGCTTTAAAAAACACCGAGCTAAAGCCAAATAATGCTTTTTTTAACTTAAATTGACAGATGTTTACTCCACAGTTTAATAAGTAAACACCCGTCGTGTTTAGCACGTAGCGAATGGGCTCCTCACTGGGGAAGTCCCAGATGAGTCATGCCGCCTAGCTGATACCTTCTCGTGTATTGTTGTGGCAGAAGGTCAAAGTGCAGGCGACACCGAGGGTTGTTGTACTTATATCCATACAGTCTGGGGTTTGGTCCTTTAGTGTGTGTGTGTGTGTGTGTGTGTGTGTGTGTGTGTGTGTGAGAGAGAGAGAGAGAGAGCTGAAGGCCCAGCAGGTCATTGTTAATGAATATACAGTCTTCATTTCAAAGATGTCTGCCGGCACTGAATGTAAATAGTCTCTAATATAGTGGCTTTATAGAGTCTTTATTTAGTTGTGTGTTAAAGCTGTGCCCCCCCCCCCCCCCCCTTTGATGCAATGAAGTCAGCAGGGGAGCCATTTATATCACGTTAAGACCGCCCAGCCGTCCGTCTTCTGTCCACTCAAATGACTCTCCGTTCCTTCATCCCTCCCAAAGGTCCGCGACGAGTCTGAGTTCGTGGACCGACTCGGCTGCGGGGACGTGCAGGGAGTCAAGGTCCTCTCCATCTTCGGCAACACCGGCGACGGCAAGTCGCACACCCTCAACCACATCCTGTTCGGCGGCGAGAGCGTGTTCTACACCTCCAAGTCCCCCAGCTCCTGCACGGTGGGGGTGTGGGCCGCCTACGACCCCGCCCTCGGCCTGCTCTCCCTGGACACCGAGGGCCTGTTGGGGGCCGCGGCCAATCAGAACCAGAGGATGCGGCTGCTGCTGAAGGTAGTGGAAGTGGCCGCTGTATCGGTTTTGTTGGAATTGAGTGACGGCCGGATGTTTTTAACTCTCCTTATGCTCATACTGTAACTTCTTACATAGCTCTATATTTGTATCTGCTCCCTTGTTTTCCAGGTGTTGGCGGTGTCTGACATAGTAGTGTATCGTACGCGGGCAGAGCGCCTCCACAACGACATGTTCCAGTTCCTGAGCAACGCGTCGGGGGCCTACCTGAAGCACTTCACCCCGGAGCTCAGGGCCCTCTCGGCCCGCTGTGGTCTGGACGTGCCCCTCTCTTCTCTCGGGCCAGCTGTCATCATCTTCCAGGAAACCACGCACACCCAGTTACTCGGCCACGGTAGGGGAATATCCTGAATATACTGTAAACACACCTCAGTTCTACGAGATTCTTTTCCCTATATCAGGATTTATGTTTATGGGCCTTCATGTAGATTCTAAGGGGGCCGGCCACGCCGACACGCTGCTCCAGAAGCGTTTCCACGATCTGGATTTGGGGACCGAGGCCTTCAACTCGGTGCAGTACGTCGGCACCCAGACCATCACGCCTCCCACTGACTACAGCAGGCTGCTGGAGGCCGTCAGGCAGCAAGTGAAGAACACTCACACACGCTCCCCCCGCCAGCCCGGCATCGTGTTTCACGCTCTGGAGGTGAATGGTGGATTTAGAGATATTTAGCAGAGATGAAGACAGTTTTGTCTTGCGGTCTCTCATCTTGTTTTGTGTCCACGTTTTCCTCTCTCCCATCTCCCTCTGGCTTCCTTCTTTTTTTACGTCCTTAAGGCCCTAAGTGAGCGTTTCTGTGGGGAGCTGTCAGACGATAAGATGACCCCCCACTCCTTCTTCCCAGACGAGTACTTCACCTGCTCTGCCGTCTGCCTCAGCTGCAAGTAAGTCCTCACAAACAGTTTTAAACCGTCTTCAGTTTTTATTTCTATTCGAGATTTTACAGCCACTCTTCTGTACCGTTTACAAAATTACACTTCTCAGCACACTTACATTCTTCAGTGCTCCCAAATCCCCTTTCTGTACTTTCTAAAGATAATAAAAATATATTATTTTTTGGAATGAAAGTAATCCCGAGATCATGTGAATCGTGTGGGTATTCGAGAATGTCGGGGTCGGCTGGGTCGTACTTTTAGTTTTATTTCTGGGCCGCAGATGCCAGAGTTCACCGATGCTTTATGAGAGACGAGAGATCTCTGCTCGCCGCTTCACACCTGCTGTCCGTCACTGTGTTCTTCAAAGACCAGTTCATTCATTCAGCCGTCATGTAGGAATGCAACGGACCACAAAACTCACGGTTCGTAGTGTATCCCGGTTTTTGAGTCGGTTATAGGATCAGCACGAGAAAAACAAAGGAGCAAATTATGATAAAATATCGACCAATCATTTTTGTTGTTTTGTTGTGGCAGCTGGTAGACAAGGCTCCAAAATAATGTCCCGAGAAATCATTTCATCTGGTCAGTGCAAACCATCCAAAATTGTAAATGTTATCCTTTTACTTTGCTATAATCATCTGTAGTGGTTATTTTCATAAAAACACACAATTAAAGTGATTAGGAAATATAAGATGTATTTGTTGATTAAAAAAAACAAAACAACTTTAGCATTAATGTGTCATAATGTAAATCAATAGAACTTCTGTTACCGTTAGCCGTTAGCTGTTAGCCATTAGCCGGTAGCTGTAGCTCTCCCTCCTGCAGATTGCATGGATGTGTTCTTCACAATGTAGCACTTTGAACTAGAAAAGCGTTGATGCAGATCTCCCAGTGACATATCTGTCTGAATATTATGATGTTTAAACTGTGTAATGAATCCGCGGTTCATATGCTTGCCGAACCGTTGGGGGGGGGGGGGGGGGGATCCGGACACAGTTTCCAGTCTGACAGCGTTTCTTCCTATGTTTAGAATGGTGCTGTAGCGACTTTATTCGTCCTGAATCATGTCTGGTGGCAGATCTCTACTTTCTGAATGTTTTTCTGAATGTTGTCTCTTTACTTGAGTTGGGGGGGGGGGGGGGGGGGGCATCCTTCCTCTTCGACATCTTCACACAGCAGTTAAAGGCTTTTATTGCCAGATGGAAACACAAACAGAGATCTTGCGGCTGCCTCTGGCTGAATAACAGATTTGGAATTTATTCTCTTAAAGCAGAAGTCTGTTGTTGTTCTTCTAGATGGTCTCCCCGGTGGGACACATAAAACTTGATGTCTTTCCATATTTGTGGAAAGGAAGAAAAAAAATGGAAGTCCCCTTCTCTTTGGTGCTTTTTCTGGATGGAACGCTGAGAGGAATCCTAACGTCCTGGTTTAATGGACTGTCCGCATCGCCGCCTCTTGACATCTGTCATGTTGCTCCATAAAGTTTTGCTTTCTCCGTCTCGTCTCCAGCATTCGCTGTAAAAATGGAATGAACCATCTGAGAGACAGGGTGCCCCACATGGGCAGAGGGACTGTGTCAGTACGTCCACCAGTACAACAACAAGGTCCTCATCTGTAAGGTGAGACTCCTCTCGCCAGCTGGGTTCATCTGCTCATCTCACAATAAATAACACACTACGCGATACATATTCTGTATTATTGTCTGTGTTTCACGTCTCCAGCGGTGCTACGAAGGAGGCAGAGAGGTGATCGTTTTGCCCAAAACGTCAGCTTCCACTGACAACCCGTGGTTTGGACTGGCCAAGTACGCCTGGTCAGGGTACGTTGATATGCACACACACACACACACACACACCACACACACACACACACACACACCTTTTCGTTGCCTTTCGTTTCGATCATCATGCATGTTGTTGTCCCCCTCCCTCTCAGCTTTGGTTGGAGTGCGCTAGCTGTGGTGTGATCTACCGCAGCAGACAGTACTGGATGGGGAACCAGGACCCCGAGAGCGGCGTGGTGCGGTCTGAGGTCAAACATGTCTGGGAGGGGGTGAGTCCTCCACGCTTCTACAAGATCACTAAATACTGAGATCATTGTTTCGTCAATCTGGTGGACGAGATTATTAAGAGTTATCTTGCATGGTTCCTCTCTGTCTCCCTCTCTCTCCCTCCTCTCTCTCTCCCTCTTTCTCTCTCCCTCTCTCTCTCTCTGTCTCTCTCTCCCTCTCTCTGTCTCTCTCTCTCCCTCTCTCTCTCTCTCTCTCTCTCTCTCTGTCTCTCTCTCCCTCTCTCTCTCTCTCTCTCTCTCTCCCTCTCTCTGTCTCTCCCTCTCTCTCTGTCTCTCTCTCTCTCTCTCTCCCTCTCTCTGTCTCTGTCTCTCCCTCTCTCTCCTCTCTCTCTCTCTCTCCCTCTCTCTGTCTCTCTGTCTCTCCCTCCCTCTCTCTCTCTCTCTCTCTCTCTCCTCTCTCTCTCTCTCTCTCTCTCTCTCTCTCTCTTCTTGACTATAAAAGCCACCGTCTAATTGTCTGCATTTTTTTTTTTTTTTTTTTTTAATCATCCCTCCTTCTTCTTCCTGTCAGTCGGACACCTTCCTGACCAACCACCAGAACGCCGCCCAGAGGGTCCTGGACGGGATGAACTACGTGATCCAGTCGGTGTCGGAGTACAGCACCGGGCCCACCAAGGCTGTCGCCGCCTGGGTCACCGACCAGGTGGCGCCGCCGTACTGGAGAGCCAACACCGAGATCACTGTGAGTATGCGCGCATGATTTTGACGTTGTCGAACACATTATGGACTCATGCTTGCTATAATAACGTTTCCATATCTCTCTCCTCCTCTCAGGCCTGTCATGGCTGTCGGAAAGCCTTCGAGGAGGCGGAGAGGAAAGCACCACTGCCGGTCGTGCGGCGAGGGTTTCTGCCACCCCTGCTCCGGCCACAGGATGCCGGTGCCGGAGAGAGGCTGGGGCAGCGGGCCGGTCCGGGTGTGTAAGGCCTGCTACCAACAGGGAGGACCGGCAGACACCAACAGCCAGGGTAATGACACCTCCAACCAGTTAGTGAACCTCAACAAGAACTATTGATAGATCTTCATACATTGTGTGGTTTAATGAGGAACAGGGTTGATAATGACGAATAGGCATTTCATTTGCAAGCATCTTATTCCTTTAATTTGTCATTTCAAAGCTTAATGACAC
>NW_027176262.1:3777837-3780337 GCF_023349555.1 Cebidichthys violaceus | reverse complement strand
AATGTTAAGTAATGGTAATTTCATGAAAAATGTCATGATATAGCATGCCATAAAAATCTCCCCGAAAAATCATAGTATTGTATATTATAGTAATATAATATGCCATGCAAATGTCATAAAGAATGTCACAGTGTAGAATGTTTTCAAAAACTCATAAAAATGTAATGAGTGAAAGTATAGTAACTCATGTCATTGAAAAATCAAGAAGAAAAAAATCCATATTATATATATGTCATAAAAATGTCATAAAATATATATAATATGTCATATAAAAATGTCATAATATCTCATGCCATAAAAATACAAAATGTCATAGTATATTAGTCCCTTTCCATGCAACCTACAATCATATGCTGGCTCCCTAAATTGGCACAGAAGTCATTCAAACGTTCCACCAGCCTGTTGTAGTTGTTGTTTGTGTGTGTGTGTGTGTGTGTGTGTGTGTGTGTGTAATAGGCACAGCTGTATCTGAGGCCAATCCTTCTCTTTTCTCCTCAGATGACTGCAGAACAAAACTGAGGACGTCTGAGTGTCTTCGCCCACATCTTCCTGGACCTCACTAGCTTCCACACCGGTGTTCTATAACGTCTGACTCCCAAATATCTCTGGATCAACCAAGGATGGAACCATCAATCCCAGGTCTCCAGACCGGCCTTCTATCACTCAGAGCTACCTGATCTCACTGGTTTGTATTTGGAAGTGTACTATGTGTACTACAACACACAAAACATCTGGAGAAACCAAACACAACCTTGCAGTGTGACAGATTTCTTCTGCACATTACAGATTTAAAAATAAACAAATCAATCCGCGTGAAGGAGCTCCTCCAGTATTAATCGGAGCATTTCAAAGCTTTCATGGGAACTTGTAGAATCAGAGCTGGCTTTTGATCCTCTGACCTCAGGATGTGAAGACTCAGCAGGTTATCTTGGTCAAGTCACTTGTTTGTTCTCACGTTTCCTGTTCACGCGACGGTGATTCTCAGTTCTTCTATATTGTGTTAAATACACTAACTGGAAGTCATTTTGATGTTCTATTGCCACGATTTCTTCCACAAACATATCCTTCATTCAAAAGTGCACAAAAAGAAGCTACAAAAATACAAACATCCAATAGATTCTTGTGACTGTTTTCGTTTTGTACGGTTGAAAAAGATGTTTCTAAACTTTAACGTGAGGAGACTTTTGTGATATTTTCAACATTTGGATGAACATAAAAGTTAAAGTCAAATCCTCAGTACAAAGGATCAGACATTTCTGCAATAAGAAGTCATATAAATAAATGAATGTAGGGGTCAACTACAAGCCCCAGTGGGCATCGCTGTTAAAAACAACCAATAAGAGAGTTTGACGGTTTGAAAAAAAGGCTAAATTAGAAGTTGAGCTTTGCAGAGTGTGCTGAAAAAAAAATTCACAAATTTGATTCAGTTCACTTGTGGATTCATTTTGGATGACTCCAGCAGCTGTAGCCTCTCTGCTGTAGCATCGATTTGTCACACGTTCGTCTGCCGCGTTGTGAGGACACCACTGTCCAGAGCAGCTGTCTCACCACCGTGGAGGTCGTCAGAGGAGAAAGAAAGAAAGACGGGGATGTAGATCAGAAAACCATATAATCTCTCCTCTCTTCTTTTTTTATGGCATCGATATTTTCATGACATACTATACTATGACATTTTTATGACATACTATGACATTTCTTCAGAATTTTTTATGGAATTTTTATGGCACGCTATATCACATATTATGTATTTTTTTTATTTATATATTTTTTTACGACATTCTATGACATACTTTGACTTATTTTTTTATTTATATATATATATATATATATATATATATATATATATATATATATATATATATATATAAGCCATGTCCACCTCTGAGTGAGTGGAAAGTCGATACAGCACAGCACCGCGATATTTTGCGTGGCAAAATTGCATCGACACACAAACGGCAAGTTTCGCCATCAATCTTTTTTTGTATAAAGTATTAATACTGCAAATATGGATATCAGGATTCACCGTCGAACAAACGAATATGCGATATGGAGATCGGCCTCTATGTTGTCTTGTCGCCGATCCTTGATACGTTTACAGCAACACATCCGTGTTGAAGACGACAGGAGGAGAGCTAGTTAACGTTAGCATCGATAGCTAACAGCTGTTGTTCTAAAGTCTGGAGGTTCCTTTCAGTTACCTCCTGGTGCGATTAGGCTCCATTCAGTAAAAAGAGGAAATTAGATTATATTGCTGTCGTGATGTGTTCAAATGTAATCTTGTAGTTTTGTAGTTTTGGTGAGAAACTTAAATAAACAAAAAAGAGATATTAGACCTTTAATACATCATTAAAACTACTAATGCCAAGGTTGTTTTATCAATAAAAACACAATCTTTTATTTTCAGCAAACGACCACTATAGATGACTCTATCAAAGTAAAAGGATATAGTTGATGATTATAAATATTTTAGTTTATTAGTGATACCATGAAACCATCATAT
>NW_027176262.1:3750337-3772837 GCF_023349555.1 Cebidichthys violaceus | reverse complement strand
AGCAGCACCGATCAGTCCGGCCGACTGGAAGACAGCGCTGGTTAGACAGTTGCATTGAGTTGGGGGGGGGGGGGGGGGGGTAACTCTGAGTGGAGAGAGACAATAAGGTACAGACCAAAGGAGAGGATGCACCTTTGGATGTCTTTGTCTTTGGATGTACTTTCGGTAAATGGTCACAATGTAGCAAAAGAGCAATAACACATTTAAAGGAATAGTTTTGGGGGATTTTATGTTCTTTCCCTATTCTTCCCCTCATTCTGTATTCCCGTTTGTGGATGGAGTCTTTTGTACTGAAGTATTCATGTTCATCCGAGCAGTAGAAACGGCGGGAAAAAAAAATAATTGGAATGTATTTTTGGAACCAGGGGTGACCAAATTAACTTCTCCCACTTTGCAGTTCTATTGCTTTCTACCAATTAGCTGGTAAAGCCTTGCTCTGCCATTTAAATACATTCAGGAACCAGTTTAACCTGCTTATTGTTATGCTCCATTCACCAAGTCAAATTCATTGTATGTGTAACGTACTTAATAAATAAACAGTTCTGATTCTGATTCTTCTGTCCAGTTGACTGAAATACACACGCTTCACTTTTCTTCTTAGCTCTTGACATGTTTTTCATGAAGCAGAAATAAAAAACAATGAATGAAGCGTAAAGGATAAAGAGATAAATTGAGAGAATGAAAAGGTCATAAAATAAATGATGGAAAGAGAAGGAAGGATTTAAAAAAAAAAGAAGCTAAAAAGTCACCACTTAACAAACATGAACAGGAGTAATATTATATTACTTTATTTATCTTTTGTACAATGTAATTACAATACAAATATGTAGGTTTAAATACAAAAATTCTGTAAATAAAGATTAAAAATAAATCCCACCGGTTTGCTTTGTTACCGTCACTAAACTATGGTTTTACAATCAGGTTTATGAGGTCATTTAGTTTGCTTTAACGCGGAACACAATTAACCTACATTTATAATTTGGAGGGCCGGCAAACAAGAGTCGAGGGCGAAAATATATCTTCAAAGAAAACAAAAGCATTGATTTCAGGAGCGAACCGGTCTGGTCTCGTAGAGAGGGGGGAGGGCAGAGAGAGAGAGACGTTTGGATTTGGGGGGTTTTTCTTGCGGGGGAAGAAGTATTGATTTGTCCGAAAACAAAAGGACAAAAACCCTGGGAGGAGCCAGAGATGGTATAAATTAGGCCCGTGGCACAAAACATTTGATGTTCTCTGAGAAGGCAGCCCATATCAGACCGGAGCGCTGCCACAGGAAGAGACCTAATGAAACTGTGGGGAGTTAATGAGCAGGAAACCTAATAAGTGGCAGTCCATATCCATACAAGTCAATTCTCCCCGGCAACATAACGGGAGCGTCTCTGGTCAGATTACACGTTTTAATACAACATACAGAAACCTGTTGGCTACACGTCGCGTATAAAAGCCCTTCTATAGAGAACATTCCTGCTTCGCAATGTTGCATTTTCATTTACGACTCACAAGTTAAAACACAGAAAGCTTTGTTGGTGTTATTGAAGTGTTGACTACATAGGGAGTTGCACATATGTATGAGGACTGTAATTATATAATAAGCAACATATTTTAAAAATAACAGGATGCAGAGTGTTGATTGTGAGGCTTTTAGGAGCTGAGGAACATGATGCTGAGATGGACGTGGCTTGGCCTCGAGACAAAAAAAAAAAAAGATGTTTAAAAAAAAAAAAACAGCAGACAGTGCTGCGGTTGTGGGCTATACGCCATGAATGCGTCTTTGTCCTCAGTGTTTTCACACACTCTGTCCTTCACTCTTTTTCCTTTCTTCAAACTTCCTCCATCTCATTTTCCTTGTTTTAAAGGCATGGCTCCATTCTCTCCTTCAGTCGCTCACATTCAGCTCATCCCTCCAGCAGCCTATTCTTCTGTGTTTTCTCTCAGTCAAACATCCTTAATAAACATGCATCCCAAATACATCCTTCATTTCGCTTTCGTTTGCCACGTCTGCTCATGTTCCTCTTCTCTTTTTTTTTTTTTTTTTACCTCAAATCATCAAACCCATCATCTTGTAATGAGTGCAGTACTACTACAGTAGTGCAATAGAGGTGAATACACAATCATACTGTACGTGATGAGACTATACCCTGTGTTTTAACACGTTAAAGGATTATGAAAGTCGGAATGTAGTGCATCGTGGTTTTTTTTCCCCCCAACTATAGTTCCACAGTGTTTGTTCAGTGTTTCCACTGGGTTGTTCAGAGTCCCTCGGGTTCGTCTGGAGAAGATGGAGTCCGAAGGGCCGTTGTGCTGTATTGCCCCGGAGTGTCTGTGTGCTGGATATCCTGACGTGACGTCACATGTCCCAGTAACCTTTGAGGGCGGGGTTTTCAGTGAAGCCACGTTGACTCATGCGGCATCACCAGCAGCGGAGCGTATATTTCTGCGTGTGTGAGGGCCAACAGGTGGAAGAAACATGCCGCTATATACACTTACTGTCTCACATGAACTACACACTGCTGGAGCAATCAGCCCGCGGTCGCTTTGGTTCCTGTTACATGACTCAGTTTCCCACAATGCTTTTCTGCGACCTGTAGTTTCCCCCCACCTTATCTTTACGGTTCAACTAAAATAAATACAGGGGATGAAAAAACAAACACTGCTTTTAAAAATTTGATTTTTAAGTATATAGAACTTGTTAAAAAATAAAAAGTACAATAAATAAAATAATTTGGCCATAAATCTCTACTATTAGTCAGTAAGTCCCTCTGGGTTGGTAGAGTCGGGTCTTACAGCGTTGGCTAGTCCTTTCGGGTGTCCAATCTTTTTGCTGTGCTCGGCTAAGATCAGAATCCGTCTGATCGTCAGTCAATCGCTTCATTGCTTCTCCTGTGATGTAGTCGTATCCGCTAAATTCTCCACCAGGAAAAAGAAAACAAACATCTCGTGGGTTTGGAATGCATCTGAGTGGAGTCCCTTTTTAAAGAAAGAAACCACTGAGTTGTGTCCCCCCTTCCCTTCCCCCCATAATGTCCTCCGGGGAGGGGGGTCACATACAGTACATCCAGGGACTTGCAGCAAGTAAAGTAAAGCCAGAGTGGAGAAGTGGAAGCAGGGGAGAGAGGTGGGCAGCACGGGTGGAGTCGAAGGAATTCATTCCATCAAGTCTAGTGAGCTAGAGGCCTGATCCAATGGCAGCCAACTTCCTCCAAAGCTCTCATGGGAGTGTAAAGGAAGCAATTAAGATCATTTCAACGTCGACTCCTACGAGAGCTTGTAGCAAGTGGCTCGGCTGCCACAGGTCAGATGCTAGGCTAACTTTAAGGACCTGCTTATAGGCCCGCCTTTCTCAGGTATTAACTCCAGGGCTACAGCTTTGGGAGGGCCGACTCTGGCTTAAAGCTCAATCTCAAAAGTCTTTTGAAGATTGTTGGAAAACGGGTTGGCTGCTGCAGCTGGTGCCTTATTCCCAGGCTGCTGAGGCGCCGGTTTGGTCTCCAGCGCCGCCCACTTGGCCTCGAAGCGATCATCGTCTTGGGAAACGCTCGCCGCCGGAGCGGTTAGCTGGCTGCCCTCCGGCGGCCAGCTGCTACCGCAGTTCCCGCCGCTGCTGCCGGTCCCATTCTGGAGGGCCATCGAGGCGCTGCTGTGCGGTGGGAGGCCGTTAAGGGCTGTCGATAGCGGCGGAGTGGGAGAGAATGGCGGCGTGGAAAACCCTCCGGGGTGCCCGACTGCACTGGGTACTCCTGGGTAAGAATGGTGCTGCCCGGCTGCTCCGAGTGCCCCAACTTTGGGTCCTCCTACGGCACCGGATGAGCCTGTGGCGGTGCAGAAGACGTTAGCCACCATTTGCGATGGTGTGATGCCGACCACGGGTACGCTGGCGTTGGGATACGTCATGCTGCTGGCGAGGCCTGGCATGTAGGTCTGCATATGCACAAATGCCGGTTGGACAGGCTGGCTGCCGAACATTCCCACAGGAGCCGGGGTGGTATCAAAAGCCAATGGGAAGGGTTGCATGGAGCTCGGAAGTGAGCCCGGGGGCCCGGGGAGGGAGGGCTGCATCATGGAGGCCCCAGACATGCACGGACCGGACATGGTGGGAATGGACATGGAAGGTAGAGACATAGGGGGGCCCGACACTGGCGGGCCTGGTATTAGAGGAACCGATGATATTGACATGGGTGGGAGGGGCATCGGCGCCTGACTTGAGAGAGCACAGAGAGGCAAAGGGACAGTGGACATCGTGGCAGCTGACATGACCGCCTGGCTGGACATCTGCTGACTCGACACGGAGGGCGGTCCGGGGATGATGGGGATGGCGGGGCCCGGGGGAGGGGTCTGTTGAGCGTTGACGGCCTTGGAGACCTCCTCCAGCCATCTCTCAGCTTCGGAGGGCGTGCGCCTGTGTCCACTCTGCATCTGCATCTGCATCTGCATTTGCATCTGCATCTGCATCGCCACAGAAACGGGAGGAGGAGGAGAGTGAAGCGGAGGCTCCGGCTGCACCCAGGAAGAAGCGCCTAGAGGGATGAAGTTGGAGAGTTAGACCACCACTGTTCAGAGCGTGCTCTACTTGACCCGTTCTTCTTTCTTACCCTGCATTGGTCCGGGTGGCGGAGGCAGGGCAGGGGGCACCATGCAGACTGGGGGGCCATTTGCAGGCAAAGAAGGGTTGGAGAAGAGCTCGTCCGACGGATTGGTGAAGGAGTTGTTGATCTGGCTGCACAGGGCGTTGATACTACAGTCTCCCTCACACCCCATGTCCATCTCTGGTACTAGCAAGAAAGGGACACACAGAGGGGAGGCGAGGTGGGAAAGGAGAGGATTGTGTAGAGGGAGAAACAGACGAAAAGAGAGAGAGAGAGAGAGAAAAATGTTTATTCATTTGTTTAACAGAGACAGTTAGCGTCAAAGAAACTGAAGACTTGACCTAAAAAGCATCAAAAACACAAGATTCTCAAGACAAACATGGCATTGTGCTAATCTCCACCTTCTTACTAAGAATAAAAAGGTTCATACTAAGTCACAAGCATGTGTGCATGCCAAGAAAAAACTGTGCAAACAAGTATATATATATATATATATATATATATATATATATATATAGCGTTTTATTCATGTACGTTTCAGCCTGTTATGTCACTGCCTGGTGAGTCTTGCGCAGTGGGATGACTCAGACAGAGGTGAATGTTTTTAAACCAACTGTAACTGATCCGACCAGCGAGGGATTAGGCCGCATAATGTTTCCGGTCTGACTTTGGGTCTGGACTACAGCTTTTTAACCGTTCCTGCGCAGACCGCAGATATAAATAGACGTAATATCTAATTCCCCGTTCCTTGTCCCCCTGGTTCCCTCCCTTCACAACGACGGCCTCAGAGACAGAGGAATTTTGTTTCTTCCTCTCCTCCTCTCCTCCTCTCCTCCTCCGCTCCCTCATCCTTCCTGTTTCTGCTGCCCCCATCCACGCTCTACATGCACAGTCGACCCAAAACACTCGACAAATCAAGAGTTTTGACGGTGGCGTTTTTGACATTGTGGTTTTGTTTCACAACGCGCACGTGCAAAGGAACGAATGTAAGGAGGAGTGGGATTAAAGTGAAGTAAAATGAATGCATGTTTCCCCACAGAGTGGCCCATTGTGGGTCAAAACCCCAAACCTTTACAAAGCCCACTCGTCTTACACATGCATATCTCTCTCAATCAGTGTGCATTGTGTGGCTACAGGCCTTGAATTATATAGCAGGGTGCAGAGGGCGCTGGAGGCATGTCTAAGGTCTCCCATTAAAGATCTCTCTGTGTTTTTGTTCTGCAAAGACCGACCTTGTGATCCTCCCCTTTCCCCACTCTTGTCAACATCCCGCAGAGTTCAGAAGCACTCTAAGCACCTCCCATGTGTGTCTATATGTCTGTGTGTGTGTGTGTGTGTGTGTGTGTGTGTGTGTGTGTGTGTGTGTGTGTGTGTGTGTGTGTTTCTCTCAGTGCAGTTGCAGGTTATGTAGGGGGCTTGCTGAAGGCTAACCAGGACAGCTGATTGACCACACAAATCAATACACACATTGTGTGAGAGTCACAAGGGAGCAGGGAGGCAGTGTGAATGTGTGTATGTGTGTGTGTGTGTGTGTGTGTGTGTGTGTGTGTGTGTGTGTGTGTGTGTGTGTGTGTGTGTGTGTGTGTGTGTGCAGAGGTAGAGAGAAAAAGCACACAGGGTTCAAACTGCATCAAATTGGATATATACTTTAACCAGCATGGGAGAATAGAGGAGACGGAAATGAAAGGAGTGGATGTGTGGATGTGTGGATGTGAGCGAGAGTGGGAGTTGAATGTTGTGGTTCAGTATTCCAGTCAACTCTCTCATCTCTCCTAATGACTATAATCAACTCCACTGCTGAGCGTTCTGATCCTGTGGCACCACACTGAGTGGGTGTGTCCATGTAAGGGGGGGGGGGGGGGTGTTACCTCTGAGGGGTAAGTCAGTTATTGTTAATTGTCCTTTGTTTAAAAAAAAAAAAAAAAAAGAGCTTTAAGAGTCACACAGGACCGGCGCTAAAAGCAATAATAACAGCACTTCACATAACTGCTTTTTGTCTCATTCAACAGAAGACGAGCCTCTTTAAAGCGGATTAAAGTGAAGAATTACACATTGTCTGCAGGAAAACATGAATAACATGAATTACCGCCTCCGTCAACGAGTCGAGCTGCTGTTTGTCTGTGCGAAATGTCCTCACTTCATAATAATATCCTATTAGACGTTTGTGAGAGATTAGATTATGAATTATTGATTTACGGGTAATGTGTTTCGTGAGGTCACAGTGACTTTGAGCTTTGATCACCAAATTCTAAAATCAGTTAATTTGTGTGTCCAAGGAGAAGTTTCTGCCAAATTCCCTCCAGGCCTCCCTGCGTTCGGATGGACGACCCGTAAACATAAAGCCTCCAGGTACGGGTGTCGCCGGTGCAGAGGAATAAAAAAATGCATCTGACGTGTGCCAACGGTTTATTCTGCAATACGTTCGCTCGGACCTCTTCGGACGGAGGTCACACAGAAGCCAAATGGAAAATGTAATAATGCTCCGATCAGCAAACAACCGTGACGTCAGTGGAACAGCGAGTCCCGCATGTGTGCTTTCTGTTTGTGTGTACAGGCAGCAGCAATGTTCCTCGACTTCTAACAACCAAATAACAAGCTGGGTATTTGAGTTTGCGAAATCCCTCTTAAAAAAAACAACAAATGTGTGAGTGAGAGATCCAGTGGATGTCAAAGTGAGAACTGGGGAAACATTTTGATACCAAGTATGAGTCAAATGTGGATCAAACACCTCTAAAAACAAGACCAGTGAAATTAAATTGACTGTTAGTATCATCAACCTCTCTGTGATTTAGGTTCCTCTCTGACTACAGCTAGTAAAAAAGCTTTCACTTATTCTTACATGATTTATTTGATCAGATATATGATCAGAAAACAATATTCTAGTGTGACGTGTGATGATGAACAGCTTTAATCGTGTCGGTCTGTGAACCCGGCATCCTGCTGCTGATCCAGAATCATCCCGTGATTCTCTAAATGTCAAGCTCAACTACTTTTCCAAATGAACCCTGGAATGAAATTCAAGGAAACTAATTGAATCAAAACTAATACTGACCCATAATGTAACGACCCATTCAGTCTCAGAGACTGTATCACAATTATTGGGCCAGTTCAACATAATTAGTTTCTGCAGAGGGTAAACAGAAGCTACCAGGGTCAGACGGTCAGCAGGTCACCACCACCAACGGCATTGACGTCAGCGAGTCCAACGTCGAGAACGTCTCAACTCACCGGGGTTCTTGTCCTGGAAGTCGGTCTTGCGCTGCAGCGTGGACGGCAGGTCGTTGAGGCGGAGCGACAGCTGCCTCTTGAAGGGAGAGTTCTTCTGGCTGAGGGCCGGGAATCCCCGGAACGAGCCTTGACGCACCAGCTGCTCGATGGGCGCGTGCCGGCGAGGGATGGCGTGAGGCCCGCCGGGCTCGGGCCGCTCCATGGGGGACGCCGCTCCCTCGGG
Organism: Cebidichthys violaceus; assembly: GCF_023349555.1. Lineage (NCBI taxonomy): Eukaryota > Metazoa > Chordata > Actinopteri > Perciformes > Stichaeidae > Cebidichthys > Cebidichthys violaceus. The sequence goes on along the minus strand of NW_027176262.1, from coordinate 3,764,806 downwards.
CGGGGAGGCGGTTCCGGGTGGGAGGGCTGGGATGGCAGAAGGTTGTTCTGGAGGAGGAAGTCATTTCAAACCCCATCACATAATCTGTAGATGATCTAATTTGAAGTGACTTCTCGCTGTGACCCTCTATGAGTTTCCTCAGCATGAGTTTGACTTTTAACGTTTTAAAGGGGGTCAACACACACACATGTCACATGTATGAGCAGTACTTGAAAGACACACCTGAGTATGCGCGCACACTTTGAAATCTACCTTTCTTCTTGTCCTGCAGCTTGTCGTCCCGCTCGCCGCCGCAGCTCTGCTGGCAGGACGGGTTGGAGCGGAAGGAGCCCTCGCGCACGAACGAGGTGCGACTGGCGTCAAAGGAGGCCGTCACGCCGCACTCCTTCTCCCGCCGCTGCTTCCTCTCCAGACAGGCGGCGAAGGCGCAGCCGACTGCGTGGCTCAGCCTCTCCCCCTGGTGGAGCGGAAAAACACACACACACAAGTTTCAAAGGTCACGTCTGCGCTTGACCTCCGGTCTTCATTGTGACGTTGTGTGTTGTTTTGTTGCTCAACCTTCAAATCAAGTTCATACATTCACGTGAAATAAAACCGTCAGAGACGATCGGATTAGGCTGCAACTATCCACCTCAAATCTCTTCTGCTGTCAAACGTCAAAATGAGTTCACGCTCCGCCGCTCTGAATAAATCTAATACCCGCTGCTTTCTTTTTGCAATTTATTCCTAATTCCCCCTGCTTTCTCCCTCCTATCGTCACTCCGTCTCTCTTCACAGACGGCCATGACTGCTATGGGAAAGACACAGTTCCGTTTAAGATGAGCAGATAGAGATGTGGAGAGCGTGGTGGGAAATAGAGACAGACGAGAGACGGACAGATAACTCCGCGGGCTTCTGTCTAATCCCCTGTCCTAATCCCGCCGGCCTGCGCCGCGTCTCTCTCCTCCGTCCACATGAATAATCTATTCTCGCGGTCTGGATCACGCTCAACACAGCTGTGCAGAATGGGCTGGTGCGTCTCAATGATGCATGCACGGCAAATTGTGAATGTGAAATATGTGGAACGTGACTGAAGCTCATGATTGTTTTCATGATTGATTCATCTGTCTATTTCATAACCTGATAAATCTGTATAAAGTTCCCATCGCAGTTTCCCCAAAGGAAAGTTTTCGTCCAAAACCTAAAAGTATATACACTTCATAATCATATTAAACTTCACTAAATCGTCACATTGCAGAGGCTTAAACAAGCAAAATACCGTGATATTTTTTTGCTTCATAAATAACCTGTGCAACAAACGAGTTGTGATGATACTTTGTTGTTCATCGACTAATTGACCATCTTATCATTTCAGCTCTTTAAGTAAAAATGAAACCACAAATTCAACCTCGTTCATCTGTAAAAACCTAAATAACTAAAAACATAGCCTTGAAACGGAGCCTTGCTCAATTGTAAGTAATGTAATTCACTCTATTTGTGAAAGCTTTGTACTTTTTATTCAGCAGTTCTGTTTTTTAGTAGCCTCAAACAAACACAAATTACCCATAATAACGGCACAGGCCGAGGGGCCGTGTTCAGCTCAGACACGTCTGCGTTATAGAATATAAAAAGTCATAACAAAGTGCAGCACAACGTGTACAAAAGCAATCGTGTACGTCATAAAAAAAGACAGCGTTGGTGAATATTATGTTTGTGGAAGTACCTGCACTGCCAGTCCGGTACATTTTCATGGGGGGGGGGGGGGTGTAGTTTTTTTTATATGCTTATCAATTATTTGTAGTTTAACTTTGTTGAAGTCATAAAGCTTCCAGTTGTATTAAGTGCTGTAGTGGATATCAATTTGTCGACTTGGAAGGCGCTTTATCTCCCGAACCCTAAGGCTAACCGTCCCCTCACCGAGTCTTTGAGAGCCATGAAGCAGTGGCACATCCACCGTCTGGTAGTGCCGTCGCGGCAGATGTAGGAGAAGGCCTTGTCGTAGTTCCGATCGGGGGCGCAGAACGAAACCTTCTCTATGGTCTGGTCCACAATGAGGTCCTGAGAGAGAGAGAGAGAGAGAGAGAGAGAGAGAGAGAGAGAGAGAGAGAGAGAGAGAGAGAGAGAGAGAGAAACGGGGACAAAGAGAGAGAATCAGAGTCAAATCGCATCGCTCCAGCAGGTAGATCGTAGGTCCAGCAGGTGGATCGTAGGTCCAGCAGGTGGATCGTAGGTCCAGCAGGTGGATCGTAGGTCCAGCAGGTGGATCGTAGGTCCAGCAGGTGGATCGTAGGTCCAGCAGGTAGATCACAGGTGACACGGTTTAGTCTTCCTCGTGGCGGCTCAACCGATGACAGACAGGGAATATAGCGCTCCAGCTTGTAGACTGATCCAATACTCCGACACACACGCGCTTTCAACCTCTGCTCACCCCATGGAACCCCTCTCACGCCGACCTATTTACACATCCACCGGCTACAAAAAAAGAAAGTGGCTCCAGACTAATGACACTGAACCCTCTTTTCATCTCCGCGATGTTTCCACCACTTGCCCATCCGTCTATAAAAGGGTTATTCAGCCCGTCTCAGCGCCTATAGTCACTGCAGAGGAAACTAAAAGGGGCCCTTCTCTTTCTCTGTGTACATTAAGGGGCCCCCGGCTCACCTCTTTTGACTCACCGAAAAAAAACAGAAAAGGAAGGAAAACAAGGGGGAGGGGGGTGAGAGGGAGAAGAAAGGGAGGAGAGGGTTCACACACTCATCCACGCACTTCCTCCCTCTTCTGCAGTGTCGCCCCGGAAAACAAAGAGAGAGGGAGGATGAGGAGAGAGAGGAAGAGGGAGGACGAAGGACGCGAAAGAAAGGGAGGAAGAGGTAGAAGAATAACAGTCCATTCATTGTGGGCCTATTAGTGAATGAAGGGGGATGCTGGTACCGGGGTTAAAAGGCTGAGCAGAGAGAGGTTTTGGTACAGTGAGATGCTGTGTGTGTCTTCTGCGTTTATGACTCACGTGCGGTCATGTGAGGTGCCGAAAGTCCGAGAAGAAAGTGTGTGTTTTGCGGCTAAAGATGACTCAGCCCGTGAGTCAGAGCGTCTCTGTGCCGTCTTCACCGTTTCTTTCTATTGAAGCAGCACGAAGGCCGTTTGGAGTTCGTCTCTATTGTGCACGCAGACACATAGTGTATGAAACGGTGCATTCACTTGGTGGTGGGAAAAGAGTGTGAATAGATGCGGTGGGAGTCATCAGGTGCGCTTTGCTGATTCATAGACGGAGGCTGAGCTGAAGATAAAGCTCTGACGATGAAGAGGCGAGAAAGAAGGAAGGAAGGAAGGAAGGAGTGTGAGGGTGATCACTGCTGGGTTTGTAATCAAACCTTAGTGTGTTAAACTGTGTGTGTGTGTGTCTGACGTTCGGTGCTGGGCGGGTCGTGTTCGGTGGGTTTAGCGGAGCTTTTTTTTTTTTGCTGAAAATGAGTGAATCAAAAATGAGTGAATCAAAATCAAAAGTTGTAAGTTTGTAGAACAAAAAGCAATGAGATAAAAGCATTTAAAGATATGTATTGTAAAATGACATACATTTTGAAGACACTACAGGTGAATGAGGTAAAAACCATTTACTAACAGATATCACCATGACACTTACAGTTAGACAATGTATTAAAATAAACACCTAAATGTGTATTTTGCATGTTTTCTTTAAAGTAGTCTGAAAGAAAACATGATATGAAGGCAAAATAGCCCAAAATGTCAAAATTGACCAGTGCATTAAAAAGAATGCTGTTTTTTCTCGACCGTAGGTTTTGTTATTTCTTGAAAATGTAATAAAATGTAATATATTGTCAGCTTTATCTTTTAATATGTTTGGATGGGACACATCACTGAGGGAGATTAAAGTGTGTGTGTGTGTGTGGGGGGGGGGGGATGAGGTCATGTGTGTGGCCTCTGAAGATAAAAAAAAGGCTTCTCTCTCTCCTCTTTTCTCTGCTGCTCTTTATTCTGCTCGGCTTTCAATAGAGCCTCAGAGATCTGCGCTCACTCTGTTGGAGGCCTCCCTGGCCGCCAGACACTCCTCAAGTGCGTGTGTGTGTGCGTGTGCGTGTGCGTGTGCGTGCGTGTGTGTGTGTGTGTGTGTGTGTGTGTGTGTGTGTGTGTGTGTGTGCGTGCGTGTGTGTGTGCGTGTGTGTGTGCGTGTGTGTGTGTGTGTGTGCGTGTGTGTGTGTGTGTGTGTGTGTGTGTGTGTGTGTGCGTGCGTGTGTGTGTGTGCGTGTGTGTGTGTCTATGTTTACTTGATCTTCCCTCCCCCACTAAGCACCTTCAGCAAGAAACCATGAGTCACATATGTCAGGTCTGAAACCACACACACACACACACACACACACACACACACACACACACACACACACACACACACACTAGCCTGGCAGCATCATGATAGTAGCTGCATGGTGGTGTCATCACACTGGGACAGAATGAGACTCTTGTTGAACTGGATTTGAGCGTATTAAAGAAAGAAGATGCTGCACGGAGGGAGGGAGGGAGGGAGGGGGGGGGGGGAGGCTCTTCCTTGTTGCCGTCGGAGACTTGAGGACGAAGCCGTAGACAGAACACCTGTATACGGTGTGTGTTGTGCACGGCTGTGGGACACACACTTCCCCTCCTTGTCCTTGTTGCTGAGTGACTGATGCAGTAGATAGAAAGGGAAGACAGAGGGGGAGGATGGAACAAAACAACAACAACAAAAAATGTGTTTGCTTTACCTTAGTTTTGTCATCCACCACCCGGAGTCCATCTGCCGAAACCCACAACACCGCCTTGACTGTCTTTTTCCCGCTCTGGAAAAAGACAGAAAAAAGGAGAGAAGCAGTCTTAAGTAAATCATTTATAAATCAAGAGGCAAGCCAACCAAGTCGCATATCACCAGATGTTGCTGCATCAGAGGTGTGAACAACAAACAACTATGTAAAAAAAGCCACTTTTACTACTACTCATGGTTATGTAAAGTGCTCATTACATCGTTACAGCAGATGAGGTGGTGGTGAGCTAAGATCGGAGAGGCGGGCAGAGTCAAAAAGCTGTGCCAGCTGGCACTGAGGATCGCTTCTCCAGAGGAGGGCACCAGGCAGAGCTAATAACACACTCGGCAATGGCCGGGCTATAAATATGCACGGGCTAAAAAAGCTACAACTCCATGTGAGTGTGCAAGTGTGTGTGTGTGTGTGTGTGTGTGTGTGTGTGTGTGTGTGTGTGTGTGTGTGTGTGTGTGTGTGCATGAGTCTGCATATGAGCTTGTGTGTGAGTAAGGGAAACAGAAAGCCAGAGCGCTGCAGGAAAAGGCTTTGAAACCCACTGCGAAGCGACACGGAGCCTCATTTTCTTTCTTCTTTTTTTTGCATAATCCCATTGAGAGGAAGACAGCGGGAGTGAGAATGGAGGTGAAGAAACTGAGAGTGATGGAGGGAAAACAGAGGAGGAGGAGGAGGAGGAGGAGGAGGAGAGGAAAGCTAAATTGGGAGGTGAAATCAAAAGAAAGAGATAACTTTGGTAGAACGTTGAAGGAGCTGAAGGAGGACGCAAACATAGATGGAGGAGAGAGTCGGCCCAGCGAGGGAGAATCAAAAGAGAAGAACGAATGAAAGGGAACGGAGGTGGGAGGAGACGAGAAGGAAACATCTCTCCTGTATGCAGTTCAACTGTGATTCAGTTTAACTCGCTGAGATTTCCTGACAAAGTGGTGCCTTTTGTTCGATAAAGTTTCTACTTCAGGTTTCGGATCAGTTTTGTTGCGCAGCCTGATTCTTACACGAAAGTCTGAGGTTAACTTCAAAAGACGCCGAGCTTACAGATGTGAAGACACAGACTCACGGTTGTCTTCGCTGCAACAAAGTGTGTGTGTGTGTGTGTGTGTGTGTGTGTGTGTGTGTGTGTGTGTGTGTGTGTGGCTGTCTGACACTGGCCGGTCTGTGTCACTCTGTTCACACGCTCCTTGATCCAATCCAGCTTCCCAGGGGGGGGAAACCGTGTATGTGTGTGTGTGTGTGTGTGTGTGTGTGTGTGTGTGTGTGTGTGTGTGTCAGTGTGCATTTCTATGTGTTTATGCTAGCCCTCAGTCTCATTTTCTGCTCTCTTGGGCGTAGTGGGATCAGACTGCTGAGCAGACAGACAGATGTGGAATAAGACCCACCGGGGAGGGGTGTGAGGGAGATGAAGGTGGTGAAGAAGAGAACACAACAACAAGGGGGGGGGGGGGGGGGGGGGGGGGGGCAACCGCAGACGGTATCGAACGCGTGTTTGTGTGCGTTTGCTCCTTTTGGTCGATACTTTATATTGCGTGAGCTTTTCTGCAACTGGGTCTGTAATGAGCTCTGAAGTACTTCAGCAGGGGACTCTCTCTCTGCGTGTGTGTGTGTGTGTGTGTGTGTGTGTGTGTGTGTGTGTGTGTGGATGTATACTTACCACTTTCAGCTTCTTCACCGCCTCCTCGCACACGTGCATCCCTCTCGACTCCTCCACCTCGACCAACCCCAGGTACTGCAGAGAGATCAGAGCAGAACTATCAACAGATGCAGCCGAAAAAAAAAGACGGTGAAAACAAGAGACGGAGACGAAAGTGACATAAAAAAAAAAAAAAGAGAAAGCAGCCACAAGCCTCGTTAGATTCAGTATTTTTAAGAGTGCTGTGAAATTGACAGGGAAAGTGGCAAATAAGCACCCGTTCTGGATTTACAGCCACATGTTGCTGCTGATAATAAGGACGGGGTTGTAATAATTTACAGCCTCACGGCATCTTTTGTTGTCTCTCCAGTGTTGTTGTGAGAGCCCACGGAGACTCAATTAAAGCTCCAGTTGGAAGCCGAGTGGTGAGGCAAGTCTTAAGGAGAGCTCTGAGGTTTTTTTTTGGGGGGGGGGATTGGTCCCTGAACTGATATACCTGTTGTAAACAATAAGTGAAGCGTGACAGAGTTATGAATGAGAGTTTTGTTTTTTTTCTAAAACACAATAGAAACGTTACCGGTTTTGAGCTCCCAGAACACAAAAGAGACAGTTTTTCCAGAGCGATGTCGTCGTTAGAGGAAGACGTGGGGGGGGGGGGGGGGGGGGGGGGGGGGGGGGGGGGGGTTAAAACAAACCAGATTTAATGACTGAGAGCTTTGCGAGGAGGTCAACAAACATGAGAAGTTGTTGTTGTTTCATAAACTGCACGAGAGTAACTGCAAAAAGTAAATTGGTGGAAAATGTTCAGAGTGCATGATTCGCAATTAGCATCCAGCGATCCGGGCAAGAAGCCCTGGACTTTAACAAGGTGGTGAATGGTTTTGCGCAGCAACGGTAATTACACAATGTGAAAAAAGTTCACCAGGTTTTTATTATCAATGCTTTGATGAGCAGTTTGGTGGCAGCTGAAAGAGGTGAAGACGGATGGTTTCATATGGAAAATTCAACTCATTGCTACACTTACAATCTCTCAGAACCTAGAACTTTTCCTCTGCAGGTTCTTTAATGAAACCCTGCAGACATCTGGTAGTGTTTTGCTTTAAGGTAAGACATCCAGCATATATCTAGCGTCATACATGCTACTGTCACAAATATAATGTTATGCTCTTAAAACAGCAGGAACCTATCATCACCCGCATGAGCTAACTTGGTTTAGTCTGGGGTTTGTGTTGTAGCCCCCTCCTAACTGTGGTAAATATTTCATGTGTTCAGCCCACATGTATCCCCGGAGAGCGGGGACTTGTTATGCAAGTTAGCACTGAATGAGTATTATTGTGTCTATTGTTATATGTGTATCGTTAGTCTTTTGGAGAACCAAACCAATGGGGGCTGGTAAAACAGGACTGTTCATAAAGCTCTTTTGTAGCCTTCGTATGTACGTACATAAGAAGTGGACGTTTGCGGACTGCAACCAATGAACAGGAAGTGACCATATTTGGGCAGAGGAGGAGTGACGTAGACACGACGTACACGGCTCTGGTGGAGACCTGTCAATCACGGTGTAGCCACGCCCTAAAGCCTGCTTTATGGTCTGTTTGACTCTAAATGGAGCATAATGTACTAAATGAACATCATGCTGTATTGAAGAAGACTGTAAACTAGAGATTGAGACCATAAACTCATGTTTACAATGTTTACTGAGGGAATAAATCAAGAGAGAATTAACGTAATATTCGTGTCTGTTTCCGGCAGGACATTTTTTTTTTTAGAACTTTCCAAACTCGCTGCTTCTCTAAAAGAAGTACACTTTTCACTCTGAGCAACAACAAACAGCAGCCCACTGTCTTCTTTCCCTCTGGTGCGGTTGAGCGGCTCTCACAGAGGCATTAATAGTGCATGAGTCGTGAATACATTTAGAGTGAAAACGGAGACGAGGGCAGAGACGTGAGGAAAGGAAGGAGGAACGAGGGAGGACGAGGAGGAAAGAAAAGCTACAATAAAGAGACTGAGAGGTGCCTCGCTGTAAAGCTCTAAGCTCCACTTGGCCGCCCATCTCATCGCCAAGTCTGCGGAGCGATTACCATCAGGACCGTTCTTCCATTAGCTTGCCACTCACGCTGCCTTTTCCTACACTATTCTCTTCCTTCTCTCTCTCTGCCTCGTATTTTTCCTCTGCTTCTACATTCAGTCTGCAGCCCTTTTCTGTCTTTTCTCTCTCTCTCTCTCTCTCTCTCTCTCTCTCGCTCTCATTTCATATCTCACAATGTCTCTCTCGTCCCCCCTCAGCGCGCCCTCATCCCTCACCCTGTCATTTCCCGTGGAGTCCTTAATCTACAACTCCACCTCGATGTCATTCCTCCCTCTTTGTCCTCCGTCTCTCACCGGCCGTTCGACAAATCACTTCGCCGCTCAGCGATAGGGTGACAGCGCACGCTCACGTACCGACGCTGGTTATCAGTAAATTGGCCCATCAATAATGCCTCTTATTTGCACGTATTGTCTGTGCTTGGCACAAAGACACTTTAATTACAACCTGGTTTGTATAAAGATAAAGGCTTTTCAGTCCTACTAATATACAAATATCTTTATTTATTGGATGTGAGTATATAAAAAAAGGTTAAATTCACATGTTTCCAATATTAAAGCAACCAATCCACCAAATATGTATCATAAATACTCCAAACTCTGCCATGTTTGTGTGACACAGTCTGTAATCCATGTACATGTTGGGCATATTCACCGACAGTAAGTTTCACCATGAGATGCACATTAAAATGCTTAATATTTTTGTCTCAAACTCCAAAAATCTAATCAGGTGTTTTGCATTTTTTAAAGGAACAGTTCAGCATTTTGAAACATACGCTTATTTGTTCTCTGGCAGAGAGTTAGATGAGAATATGGATACCAGTCTCATATCTGTACACTGAATATGAAGCGTCAGCCAGCAGAAGCTTAGCTTAGCTTAGCTTAGCATTAACAATCAGGCTGGCTGTTTCCAGTCTTTATGCTAAGCTAAGCTAATTGCCTCACGGCTCCAACAAGCACATTTTTCCAAAACACCAAACTGTTCCTTTAAGAAAAACAAAATATAACCAAATTAAAATCTTAGACAACACATTTGAAATTAAAAATAAAAGTTTTGAATAAATTCATAAATTGCAACAGTGTAACGCTGTTGTATAACAGACCTAAATGTTTAAGGCTGTGTCCATCAGCAGATTCTGGACTTGCTCTTCTTCTGTGGTGTTCAAGGATAAAGGTCTGAATAAAGGAGGATCTAGTGCACCTTTTACTTTGGAGGGTTCTTAAACAGGAAGCACTGACGTGGGTTGTGATAAATACACTGTGTTCATCTTTCCCCCTTTTGCTTGGCCCTGCAGAATTATAGTGTTTATTATGTCAGACGTACGCTGTGAGTTTATGGTAAGAATATTCCCCTCACATTGACATGTGATTATCACAGTGGACCAGAACCGTACCGGCTTTGGATACTCACCCGCACAGGGAAGTTACATTTGCCCTTCCGTACGGCCTCCTCGTCCGCCTGCCACTGGTGCGGTCTGCTGGCCTCCGGCACGTAGGTGGGCTTCTTCCTCCTCAGGCTCTGACGAAGCTTGTTCATCTCCGGGGTCACGTGCTCCCTGGTACTGTGGGCGACAGGAAGGGACGCTGGTTAAGTGGTGCAGAGCAACCTAGAGCAGCCATTACTAAAAGATGCGGGAGATTGTTTTTGAGTTTCTTCCATAGTCTTTTATCAACGTATCCTCATACAGCAGTTCTTATGATATCTTACAAAAAAAGTACTTTTCGTTTGTCCAGCGAAAACCAACAATGAGTGTCAATTTCCACTCTTTAAATGCATAAAGTCTTTTCAAAATAAACTTCCGTCTTCACAGGAAGCTACTGAGTTGGGTTTAGGCAACAAATCTACTTAGTTAGGTTGAGGAAAAGATTGTTGTTTGGGTTAAAAAAAATAACTACGAAAGTGTAAATAAATCTGTGACCTCTTGTTTCGCACGGGGAACCTGTCCACCCTGTGTGTGTGTGTGTGTGTGTGTGTGTGTGTGTGTGTGTGTGTGTGTGTGTGTGTGTGTGTGTGTGTGTGTGTGTGTGTGCTTTTTGGGTCTTTATAGTTCCTCGTCCTTGATTACGTGGATAACGAATCATTTCGTCGGATTCGACACATTATTTTTCGTAGTGAACATTTATGTCTGCGGTACACCTTTGAGCCACATGAGGGCGCCTGAATGTTCGTATTGTGTTAAAAATGTTATCCTTTAACATTGAATCTAATATGAAAAAGCTGTACACACAAAAATAATACACAAAAATAATACAATGCCTAAATGCATTTATGTAGTCTAAAGTCTACATGTTTTCAATAACACATACTTGAAACAAAGTTGTATCAAATGTATCTCTTAGAAATAGCTGGTTTACCTCTTCAAGATAGTATAAAGTGATGAGGAAATGGCAGCAAAAAATGGTGCATTCATGCAGAAAGTCACTCTTCTTGCGATTTATAGATAAGGACTATTGTGAGTTGGGTTGTGATGGTTTGTCATTTTTAAAAAAGTGGGTCCTTAGAAAAATCATTTTTGGGAACCAGCAGCCTAAAGGGCTGCATCACTATAATTTGCTCAAGAGGTTTAAAAACACACCAAAAAAAAAAGACACACAGGACTAACTGACTCCCTTTAACACACACACACACACACACACACACACACACACACACACACACACACACACAGCAACCATTCCCACTCAATCTAACAGTAAGGCTCGTTAAAAAGCTAATTAAATGCAACAAACTATAATTTAAAGAAAAAGCCGCTTGAGAGCCTTTGAGCCGAGACTGTGGTCCTGCGTCTCATCCAGGATTATGAGTGAAGTGGGATGCATTCCATTGATTAGCAGAAGCTCGTTACGCAGTTATCATCCCTAACAAGGCAGTCGGAGCGTCGCGGCGTCACGAACGCTTCCCGCCACGATGCTCCATTGATTCCCCATTCAGAGACGGCTCCTGTACAAATCACACAGGTACAGCGTTAACGCTAATGAACACAAAGCATGGGGGGGTGCTTTCATCTCTCCAAGAAACAAGGAGAACGCTGAGCGAATGCTGATCGCCACGCTCACACACACACACACACACACACACACACACACACACACACACACACACACACACTCCTCTGCTGCTTAATTAGACCATTCAGCCCGCTGGCTTGTTTAGCGATGCTAATTTCCCGTGCACAATGAAACATGACGCCATCAAAACATGACCTGCTTAAAAATGATAATTACTGTTTTCATTCCTCCACAGTCACATCAACCCTCAACAGAAGCTCAGGAGTACAATAACAAAAAACACACACACACACATCTGTCATGGCGTGCGCCCTCTGCTTTTCTATCAAGACTGAATTAACTGCATCCTCCGCTTTCGATTTAAATTCCCTTCTCTTAAGTCCACATCATCCAGACAAGTCTCAAACTGTTGTAAATATAGAGGAATCGAGAGCAAAGATAAAATAACAGCACATGAGAAACGTCTAAAAGTATTCTTCTGTTATTTTCTTACCGTCCGGTTGACCCATGAATCGGCATCCTGGGTAAAACGGGCCGTGAAATCACACAAATATCACACTGAACATATGTGATGTCCATAAGTAAGAGGTGATCTGTGCACTGGAGGGACGAAACCTCTCTGCTCTGCCACACTGAGTTTACAAGCACACACATATATATACACACACACACACACACACACACACACACACACACACACACACACACACAGACACACACAACCACATCACTTCTCATAATCACTGCTATGTTACTGGTAAAGGGTGCCAAAGGCAGTTAGACGATCCTGTGGGTCTCTCACACACACACACACACACACACACACACACGCACACGCACACGCACGCACGCACACACACACACACACATTCAAAGTATTCCAATGAAACAGCTCGAGTGGCTTTACTCATTTCTGGCATGTGAGGCACGCGTCCTCTGCCAAACACACACACACACACACACACACGTGTGCGCGCGCACACACACACACACGCTCTGCAGCTCCACACATGTCGAGGCTTGTGCCAGTCATTTCTGGGCCGAGCGCCACCTGACTGGCACCTGGTTGGCAGCAGGTGTGTGTGTGTGTGCGTGTGTGTGTGTGTGGGTGTGTGTGTGGGTGTAAGGGGTAAAAGATAGCTGGTGTGTAATACCAAGGGAGGTGGAGGGTTGTGTTGTAGTGGACAGGGTGGGGGGGGGGGCTGCTGGTAAGGGAATACAAGAAGCCCTGTAGCTGCCCTCATATGGGTTCGGGGGCAGCAGGAGAGGAGGAGTGAGTGAGCGAATAGACATCAGATGCCAAGCAAAAGACTCATAAGTGAAATGATGTGAACTGACGGTGCCGGGACAAGTGGAGGAAGCGGAGGGATGGAGGAATGACTCGTTCTAATAAAATGGAAACGCGTGGGGGGGGGGGGGGGGTTTGCGTGGTTTGACAGGAAAAGTTTAACCGGAGAAGATACCAGAAGGACGAGAACAGACAGAAAGAACAAACCCCTTTATATTAATGTATGTAGATTAGAGATATGTATCTGTACTGTAGGATGACACTGAACATTCATCCGACACATGTTCCATTGTACTGTCCTCCAAAGAAGGGCCGAGCACTCCGATGCTTCAGATTAAACACAGACTTGTAAATCCTTTTCGCTGCTGAGGAAATGTGAAGACGAACGTGTTCTACGTTCTTTCACTGTAAGATTACATTTTTCCGGGGGAAGGCTTTATCCAATTCAAAGCTCAGGACCGAATCAGAGAAAGAGAGCCTGAACTCATCACAACAACTTCAGCACCACGACGCACGCAGATTCACAGGCATTCATGTAGTCATTGTTAAAAAAAAAAAAAAAGATCAAAGATGTTCCAAACTATGGATTAAAAGCCAGAAGATGAAATCCTCTATAACCTTTTTACCCATATGGATTAATGTGCTTTGTGCATCGCATTCACCTTGACTTTGAATTACAAAGAGGCGTTTATGCAAATGTTCCTCTATAAATACGCTACGCTAATTATGCTAATTAACGCATTTACTCCATTAACACCAGTACCTTTAGCAAATCTTATTGTTAACTCACACCTTCCAAAGAACATGCTAACATATGTGTATATTTACATGACACACTATGCATCTCTAGATGTCTATATGGGTTCGGATGCTTTACTCAGTGAAGGCATTGTTGTTGTTTTAATTAAAAGGGGGTTAAAGTAACAGTGTTGGTATGCGATTTTCAAACACAGCCCCTCACCTTTATGCTAAGCTAAGCTAGCGTGCTGCTGGCTGTGGCTGGATGTGAGAGTGGCGTCAATCTCCCCCCGTCTAACTTTAAATACGCGTCAAAATATTCCTTTAAACTGAGAAAGAAATTCCCTCCAAAATATACTCAGATGGCAATGTGGAGGAAGTCCAAAATAAAGTCCACGCATGTGTCTTGGCGGGTGGACGTAAAAATGTGAACAACGCCAGACTGCAGTTTATAAAGTCAAGTGAAAACAAGCCGATAGACCTTCTCTTGCCGAGCAGCACACTGTGAAATGAACAGAAATCTGGTAGCGAACCCTCTTTGATGAAGAGACGCATTAGGGCGGAGACATTACCCAGCATGCAACGGGTGCGAAGGCCCTGCATAGCAGTGACCTTACCCCGCACAACAAGAACCATCTGCATGAGTTAAAAAAAAAAAGAAGACAAGAGGGAGACTGATGTGGGGGGGGGGGGGGGGGCTGGCAGGCAGACGAGGACGGAAAGCATCAAAATAGATGTATAAATCAGCGGCACAGATGAAGTCCCGCTCTCGTCATAAACCCACGCAAAAAAAATACTCATAAGCACTTCAGCGCAGACTACACAAACAGGAGGCCCGGTGCCAAAAGACACATAGCTGTTGAGTGAGCAGCCATCTGGGATGCATTGTAGCAGAGAGACGACCCACGATCACACGATCGCACACTTTCAAGTCCGCTCAC
>NW_027176262.1:3737837-3742837 GCF_023349555.1 Cebidichthys violaceus | reverse complement strand
TGCGGAGATGACGAGCTGAGAGGAAGCAAACTCCCTCAGACTCGCGGCGACGACAACAGCGCAAGAAGGAGAAGAAGATGAGAGGAGAGAGAGAGAGAGAGAGAGAGAGAGAGAGAGAGAGAGAGAGAGAGAGAGCATGTGATGATGTTGCGCTCAGAGTGAAGGACAGAGAGGAGAGCAAGAGCAGAGCCGAGGAACAGAACCACACCTCTTCTTAAGGGATTAACTTGAAAAAAAAAAAAAGCTCTGACCACATTCGCAAAGACACGCACAGTGATGCACCCAAACACAGTCAAACTGCCCACGGCCCAGCATGCATGTGTGCACAGACAGACACACACACACACACACACACACACACACACACAAACAAACGCTGCACACGCACGCATGTACGCTCACAGCTGCTCTAAAAATAAAAAGAGAAATCAATGTTTGATGCAGCAAATCCTGGAGGAAAGAAGGGAGTGGGAGGATAGAAAGAGAGAGAGAGAGAGAGAGTCACAGAGAGAAAGAGAAAGAGGGGAGGGGTGAGTGAGCGAGTCAAGGCTGGTGGTTGACACAGTTTTCTCTGCTCTCCAACTGCTATGGGCGCGCTGGTCAAGAGTGCACTGGGGGAGAGGGCAAGATCTGGGGCTGCAGTGTGGGGATAAAAGGGCCAGAGCACTGGAGGATGTGTTCACTGGGCCTGGTAGTGCCTGACTGGACATGAGGGAGAGGGCCGCTTCCTTCAGAACACGCCCGGTGAGCACCTGGCCGGGAGAGCGCTCCACGTTCGGAGCGTCGGTTGCGGTTTCTGTTCCAGATTTCAAAGCTGGGAAAAACATTTGCTGGCAAAGCGAACCTCGACTGGGTCCAGACCTCTTGAATCCGCCCAGTCCACCGAGTGTAACGCGTTGACAATTCTGTCTGATATCAGGCAAAGAGAATTGGCCGGGACACGTTTCTTATAAAAACGCAAGAGCTTCTTCAAAAAACATTTTTTATATTCTCTTTACATCCCGACAGCAATCAATGAATCCGATGCTCCGACAGAGAAAATAATCTGGTATTTGTGGCTGTCACAGCACAGTGATAAGCTCGTTTAATCAGTTCATTCTGCCTGAATGTAATGACTGGATGGACTTATTCTGTCTGTGCACTCATTGGTCATCACCTTCAACAAGTCTTCAACAAGCTGCTAACTTAACAGCTGTGAGTACTGACAACGTTCATTGTGACAATTTTGTCTTGTCGACTTTCTCGCTAGATTTAGCAACTTTTGGAGCTGGTGCTGCTAACTACTTTTACAGGAAAAGAGTCGGCAGCACTGGTCTAGGTTCTTCATTTAGATCTTCTAGTTTCTCAAGACTATACCAACCCTGCCTTTAGCTGTACTTCATGTCAGAGCTACAGTTAAATGAAATCCATTTGTTCACGAGTTTTTAAAGAGGTTTGTGGGTCAAAGCCCAGATTTACATTCTGCTTCTACTGTACATCAGATGTGGAGCAGTCAGCTTAACACACTGCCTCTCGCACTGCAAGGCCGTTGTACAGTAGAATGAGAAATAAAACTATACATTTATATTTGCATAGTAGCAAAAGGAGTTTGTTTAGGAGTTGGGTCAAAGCTAAATCTTGACATGGTTCCTCTTGGTACTTAGTAGCAGGGATAAAGCAGACTGGAATAAAGTGCATTTTTACTGAGGCAACGTATCGTCATCTTACAAAAACATTAATCCGGGTTTTCCCACTAAAGTCCAGCAACACGAGTCAATTTACGCTCATTACATGCACACAGTCCTTTCAAAATAAACTTCCGTCTCGGAAGGAACCAACTTTAGGCAACAAAACTACTTATGTTTAGTGAAAAGACTGTGATTTTGGACTCAAATAACTACAGAAGTGAGGATGTTAAGTGAAAAACAAATCAACTGCTCTGTGTTTTTTGCGGCCTGTATACTTCCTGGTTCATAGTTACGTGGATTACATACGAATCTACAAAATCACAGCGATTTCATTGTCAAACGCCGTCCGAGAACAGCCTGACCGAGTATAGAAGATAGTCCTGCTAAAACCTCTTACCGCAACTTAATGCAACATCATCCGGCGAGGCGGTTAAGCACAGGGACTTAACGCACTTGGTTAAGGTCTTGATTTAATACTAAAAAGGTCAACAGCAATTTGAAGCACAAGACACAAGGTGTTTACATAGTTAGCATTTAACTGAAACCGTGATCTGTCCTTCGCCGCCATGGATCTGACTTATTCATCGTCTCACCGGTTTTGGGTTTTTTTTACAGCTGACTACCCGCTGAGTCTGGTTGTAAAGACGAGCGAGGGCTTGGTGAGAGTCGGAACAAAAAGTGGAGTTAGGTTGAGGGCCAAATACTCGGATTGGGGCTTTATCGGGAACAAGGGAGGGTATTGAGGCATCATGCAGGTGGAGGAGAGGTCACTGAGCTCTAAACGAAGGAGGTGAAATGAACACTTTGCACCTTTTTTTCCACACCTTGCACCAAAAACGCATCGTGGGCCATTTCAGCCTGTGTTTTCGGGCTCCAGGAATGCTGGAAGTGTGCGGCTGCAGAAATAACTCAGTGTAGCGTTAATGCCATCTCTCCCTTCTCACACATTCCTAGCCGTCCATGATGCCAGTTCATCCCCTAAGCTGTTTACCATGTAACACCCAGAGCCAGAGATCAACAGCGGATGAGGCCGACAGGGATCAAAACGTCCTCGTTTGTCCTTGCGGGTATTTGTAGCCGACTGGCAACATTCAACGCCGTCTCTCTCTCTCTCTCTCTCTCTCTCTCTCTCTCTCTCTCTCTCTCTCTCTCTCTCTCTCTCTTCGCGCTTACTGTCAGTTGTTTCAGTTTCACAGTCTGTTGATAGAGGGTGACGCGAAGAGTTGACATAATTGTCATTGTGATTCTGATGTACTTAATTGTCCCCGTGGGGAAACTTGTCAAAAGCGCTCATCGCAGGAGAGGAGGCTCTGCTTACAAAACGCCGTATGAATTAAATATGCACATAACATTGGCAAGCAATGCGGAAATCTGTTGCAGCTTGAAAGACAACACTGTTATTAAAGTTATTAAAAAGAACAGTGTTTACATTACATTACATTACAGTCATTTAGCAGGTCGCTTTTATCCAAAGCGACTTACAAGAAGTGAGTTCAACATTGGTAATCAAAAGAACTACTAGTCAGCAGAAGTCATAAGTGCATCTCCTTTTTCAAACAAGCATCTAAGAGCATGAAGCAGAGCAAAAGTACAGTGCAGAAACAAACTAATATGAATACAATAGAGCTAAGTGGAAGGCTCAGGGCAGTGCTTCTTGTTTAGCATTTAGGAATGAGCTGATGATCTACATACGGAGCCGGTCCTCTTTATCGTTGGCGGCCGCAATGTTTCTACAGGAGCCCAGAACGGACAAACCAAACACCGGCTCTAAAGCCACACCGGCCACCGTATAGTTCTCCTAGTTTAAGTTGGTTGCAATCTGCATCACTCGCCTCTAGATGCTGCCAAATCCTACACGCCGGCCCTTTAAGACAGGGGTTCCCAACCTGGGGGCCCGGGGTCCATCTCAATGATCGGGTTGGGAACCGCTGCTTTAAAGTAACGGGACAGAACTGTGTAATTTAGGTTTAACGAATAAAGAAAAGACTAAAACAACACCGTCACACACTCAGCACATTGTGATCTTCTATTGATGGAATGTGCGCAGAGAGAGCAACATTTACAAAAAATAATACGATAAAACTCTGTAATTTCTCATTTTCTGCTTCGGCAATTATGTGACTGCAAAAAAAACACACTTTTAGTAATTAGTGCGACTACGCTTGTGTTACAGCAGAAAACGCCTCAAGTTAAAGGTGATGAAGTAGTTGCCTCACAGTAACATTAGAACTCCTCATTTTGAGCTCCACTTCATTTCATTTTTATCTGCGTTCAACCTCCTCCTCTTTTCTTTTTGCACTCCTCTGGGAGTGAGCAGCACAGACAGAAAGAAGAGGAGGGCGAGAAAGAAAAGGAATCTTAAAATAAGCGAAGACAAAGAAACACGAGAAGAAGACAAAGGGGACCGAATTCTAAACTAATCAGAGGAAGGTACCCGGGAGATGCTATCGCTTTAGTGCTGTGGAATAGCTGCCCTGTGACTGTGTGTGTCATCCATCTACTCCACAGACACTAACATGAGCCGATTATAGCCGCTGTGTGTGTGTGTGTGTGTGTGTGTGTGTGTGTGTGAAATGTGATGATCCCACCAACCAGGTGGCAGCGGACACACTTCCTGCTCTCAATAAACAAGCCTTCTGGTACGCGTCTCCAGCGAGCTTCGCCACCAGTAAGAGCTGAAAAACATAGAAAGCTAATCATGCCGTGTGTGTGTGTGTGTGTGTGTGTGTGTGTGTGTGTGTGTGTGTGTGTGTGTGTGCGTGTGTAATGTGTCTGTGCCTGCGTACATGTTAAATCTGAGACTCTGTGGTTTTACAACCACCATGCCTCAGTGACTTCATAACAGCCTGTTATTTCAACCAA
Organism: Cebidichthys violaceus; assembly: GCF_023349555.1. Taxonomy (NCBI): domain Eukaryota; kingdom Metazoa; phylum Chordata; class Actinopteri; order Perciformes; family Stichaeidae; genus Cebidichthys; species Cebidichthys violaceus. Next base: position 3,738,308 of record NW_027176262.1, on the reverse strand, counting down.
CACTGTCTGACTGTAAATGAGAGACACACACACACACACACACACACACACACACACACACACACACACACACAGAGAGAAACACATACAACCACAATTAATGGTCCGTAGGGTTACAAATTCTTAATAATCTAACTAGTAAGCACATTTTCATTGCAGCAGTGGCCAGCAGGGCCTCGAGCACAGACTGGGATACACTAACAAGCAATAACCTACTTACTGCGCTCCCTCTGGAAGCTGTTATGACACTAAATTATGAGCAAGTTATTTAATTTTTAGGAAGTTCATCAGAGTTTATTTGCCGTAAAGTCATTTTTCGATACACCGATCAGGGCAAATCTGACATGAAATTAGGCCAATTTGTGAGAAAATGACATAAATCCTCTATCTGACCCAATAGAAATAAATTGTATAAAAAGGTGAACAAAACCAAGGTGGAGTTAATTTCACTGCGCTTCATATGGAAATTGT